>NC_056438.1:65929972-66025062 GCF_018296145.1 Oncorhynchus tshawytscha
ACACTTTGGGAGGAGGTTCATATCAATTTGATATCTTTTCCTACAATCTTCAAAGCAGCACTGCTTCCAACAACAGGGGATGTAACTACTACCGCCTTAACGGTGGTGGTGGTGGTAACCATAGCAACTGCCGGCGGTGACTGTGGAGTGGAGGGAGGTCAGGGGTTGAGTACTGTTCAGTGGAAAATAAGATCCCCTCCTTGCCTTACACACACACACACACACACACACACACGCATGCAAACAGACACACACACACATCCCCTCCTAACCCAGCTGAGACGGCAGCTCTGAAGATTAGCATCCAGCAGCAGCAGGAGGACCAGGAGGGGAGTCCGTCCTTCCTTCCACCATCTTGCTGAGTGATTCTGGAGGTCTCGGCTCCTCTGACCCAGACCTGAATCACTGCTTACACCCCTCTGAGTGGATGAGCATGGGACTCTCTCACTGGGGCTGGGGGTCACGGGTGTCACCAATACCTCCTGGGACTACTTGGAAAACAATTGTTATTGAGGCGACTATTCTGGCTAAGAAAATAAAAATGAAAATTCCTGATTCACAATATTCTGCTGACACAAACTGTACTGTGCTGGCTTTGATATTTTCTTTCCACATTGTCCTTTCCAGCACAGTTTCAGCAGGCGTGGTGGATGTGTAACCAAGGCAGTGCAGTCAGGTTGGCTCAGCCCAGTAGGGTGATAAGAGCAGGCCTGTGCCTCTTCATTCAGGACTGAGTCTCTGCCAAAGTAAATGATTCATTCAGTCAATCCATCGATGTCTGTAGTGGGTACTACCTGGAATTTTTACAGCAACGAAAAACCCACAGGTGGTTGCTTTACTTACCATCGTCATGGCAACTGGTCGGTGGAAATTGGAGGAGTTGGGTACTGTCGGTCGCTGTGGAGAAGAAAATTTCCTTTCACTTAGATAGTGTAGTGCCTGCCTTCCTGCCTAGCTAGTGTTATGCATAAGTGGTTGGTTTTATACTAAGCTAAGTGTTTTAGGTGCTCTCTGACTCATCATTTAGCCACACAGTATCAGTGGTGTGTGTATCAGAGGAGGCTGGTGGGAGGAGCTATTGGAGGATGGGCTCATCGTAATGGCTGGAATGGAATCGATGGAACAGAGTCAAACATATGGTTTCCATGAGTTTGATGTGTTTGGTACCATTCCAGGCATTCCAATGACTGTCCTCCTATAGCTCATACCACCAGCCTCCTCTGGTGTGTGTGTATGTACGTATGGGAGGAAGCCACCACTGTCCAGGTGGGTCGTGTAGACCCCTGGGCCAGTCCACAGACAGACCAGGGTGGAAGGTAGGGGATGTAGGGGTAAACTGGGCACAGTTGCCAGCCTTCTGCCTGTCAGGGCCGCTCCATTACAGAGCCCTAACACACACGAGAACACACACGAGAACACACATACAGAAACACACACACACGAGAACACACACGAGTACACACATACAGAAACACACACACACGAGAACACACATGAGTACACACATACAGAAACACACACACACGAGAACACACACGAGTACACACATATACAGAAAGACACACGAGTACACACATATACAGAAAGACACACGAGTACACACATATACAGAAAGACACACGAGTACACACATATACAGAAAGACACACGAGAACACACATATACAGAAAGACACACGAGAACACACATATACAGAAAGACACACGAGAACACACATATACAGAAAGACACACGAGTACACACATATACAGAAAGACACACGAGAACACACATATACAGAAAGACACACGAGTACACACATACACAGAAAGACACACATACACACATATACAGAAAGACACACGAGAACACACATATACAGAAAGACACACGAGAACACACATATACAGAAAGACACACGAGAACACACACGAGAACACACATACACAGAAAGACACACGAGTACACACATATACAGAAAGACACACGAGAACACACATACACAGAAAGACACACGAGAACACACATATACAGAAAGACACACGAGAACACACACGAACAACACACATACACAGAAAGACACACGAGAACACACATACACAGAAAGACACACGAGAACACACACGAGTACACACATACACAGAAAGACACACGAGAACACACATACACAGAAAGACACACGAGAACACACACGAGAACACACATACACAGAAAGACACACGAGTACACACATACACAGAAAGACACACGAGAACACACATACACAGAAAGACACACGAGTACACACATATACAGAAAGACACACGAGTACACACATATACAGAAAGACACACGAGAACACATATACAGAAAGACACACGAGAACACACATACACAGAAAGACACACGAGTACACACATATACAGAAAGACACACGAGTACACACATATACAGAAAGACACACGAGAACACACACATACAGAAAGACACACGAGAACACACATACACAGAAAGACACACGAGTACACACATATACAGAAAGACACACGAGTACACACATATACAGAAAGACACACGAGTACACACATATACAGAAAGACACACGAGAACACACATATACAGAAAGACACACGAGAACACACATATACAGAAAGACACACAGAACACACACACATACACAGAAAGACACACGAGTACACACACACAGAAAGACACACAGTACACACATATACAGAAAGACACACGAGAACACACATATACAGAAAGACACACGAGAACACATATACAGAAAGAACACAGAACACACACGAGAACATACACAGAAAGACACACGAGTACACACATACACAGAAAGACACACGAGTACACACACACAGAAAAGACACACGAGTACACACATATACAGAAAGACACACGAGAACACACATATACAGAAAGACACACGACACACTGAGAACACACATACAGAAAGACACACGAGTACACACACACAGAAAGACACACGAGTACACACATAACAGAAAGACACACGAGAACACACATATACAGAAAGACACACGAGAACACACACGAGAACACACATACACAGAAAGACACACGATGTACACATACACAGAAAGACACACGAGTACACACATATACAGAAAGACACACGAGAACACACATACACAGAAAGACACACGAGAACACATACGAGAACACACACAGTAACACACATACACAGAAAGACACACATAGTACACACATACACAGAAAGACACACGAGTACACACATATACAGAAAGACACACGAGAACACACATACACAGAAAGACACACGAGTACACACATATACAGAAAATTACACTTATACAGAACACACGAGTACACATATATACAGAAAGACACACGAGAACACACATACACAGAAAGACACACGAGAACACACATATACAGAAAGACACACGAGAACACACACGAGAACACAGAACAGCAGTGTTAACACACACACACAAGAACACACACGAGTAGACACATATACAGAAAGACACACGAGGACACACACGAGAACACACACACACACACAAGAACACACACGAGGACACACAAGAACACACACGAGAACACACACGAGTACACACATATACAGAAAGACACACGAGAACACACACGAGAACACACATACAGAAACACACACACACACGAGAACACACACGAGTACACACATATACAGAAAGACACACGAGGACACACACGAGAACACACGCACACACACTCTCTGGCTCCAGTGCTCCCTTCACTATCACAGAAGGACAAAAAAAAAGACTTTTGTTAACGAACATTCACACTTTTTCATATCTTAATTTTAAAAAATCCTTACTAGCTCTGACCTTGCTGATAGCTACTTTATTGAGGAAAAATGTACTTACTATGACTGTGATCTGTGGATGTCTCACCTAAATGCCTTAAGGTGAATGGACTAACTGTAAGTGACTAGATAAGAGCGCCTGCTGAATGACTAAAACGAAAATATATATAAAAATGACAGTGACAGCCGTCAGAGAGATCGATGTTAGTCATTCATGCCTTAGTCACAGTGATGCAGTAGTGTTATAGAGTGAAATTAGTCTTATACAGCAGTGTTATAGGGCAACAGTAGTTTTATACAGTAACAGCAGTGTTATACAGTAGATATATACAGTAACAGTAGTGTTATACAGTAGTGTTATACAGTAACAGTAGTGTTATAGAGTCAAATTAGTCTTATACAGCAGTGTTATAGGGCAACAGTAGTTTTATACAGTAACAGCAGTGTTATACAGTAGATATATACAGTAACAGTAGTGTTATACAGTAACAGAGGTGTTATAGAGTAAAATTAGTCTTATACAGCAGTGTTATAGGGCAACAGTAGTTTTATACAGTAACAGCAGTGTTATACAGTAGATATATACAGTAACAGTAGTGTTATACAGTAGTGTTATACAGTAACAGTAGTGTTATAGAGTCAAATTAGTCTTATACAGCAGTGTTATAGGGCAACAGTAGTTTTATACAGTAACAGCAGTGTTATACAGTAGATATATACAGTAACAGTAGTGTTATACACTAGTGTTATACAGTAACAGTAGTGTTATAGAGTAAAATCTGTCTTATATAGCAGTGCTATACAGTAACAGTAGTGTTATACAGTAACAGCAGTGTTATACAGTAACAGTAGTGTTATACAGTAACAGCAGTGTTACACAGTAACAGTAGTGTGAAACAGCAACAGGAGTGTTATACAGTAACAGTAGTGTTATACAGTAACAGTAGTGTGAAACAGCAACAGTAGTGTTATACAGTAACAGTAGTGTTACACAGTAACAGTAGTGTTACACAGTAACAGTAGTGTTATACAGTAACAGTAGTGTGAAACAGCAACATTAGTGTGAAACAGAAACAGTAGTGTTATACAGAAACAATAGTGTTACACAGTAGTGTGATACAGTAACAGCAGTGTGATACAGTAGTGTGATACAGTAGTGTTATACAGAAACAATAGTGTTACACAGTAACAGTAGTGTGATACAGTAACAGCAGTGTGATACAGTAGTGTGATACAGTAGTGTTATACAGAAACAATAGTGTTACACAGTAACAGTAGTGTGATACATTAGTGTTATACAATAACAGTAGTATAATACAGTAGTGTGATACAGTAGTGTGATACAGTAACAGTAGTGTTATACAGTAGTGTGATACAGTAACAGCAGTGTGATACAGTAGTGTGATACAGTAGTGTTATACAGTAACAGTAGTGTTATACAGTAGTGTTATACAATAACAGTAGTATAATACAGTAGTGTTATACAGTAGTGTGATACAGTAGTGTTATACAATAACAGTAGTGTGATACAGTAGTGTTATACAGTAGTGTTATACAGTAACAGTAGTGGGATTCAGTAGTGTTATACAGTAGTGTTATACAGTAACAGTAGTGTGATACAGTAGTGTGATACAGTAGTGTTATACAGTAGTGTTATACAGTAACAGTAGTGGGATTCAGTAGTGTTATACAGTAGTGTCATACAGTAGTGTTATACAGTAACAGTAGTGTGATACAGTAGTGTTATACAGTAGTGTGATACAGTAACAGTAGTGGGATTCAGTAGAGTGATACAGTAGTGTGATACAGTAGTGTTATACAGTAGTGTTATACAGTAACAGTAGTGGGATTCAGTAGTGTTATACAGTAGTGTTATACAGTAGTGTGATACAGTAGTGTTATACAGTAACAGTAGTGTTATACAGTAGTGTTATACAGTAGTGTGATACAGTAACAGTAGTGTGATACAGTAGTGTGATACAGTAGTGTTATACAGTAGTGTGATACAGTAACAGTAGTGCTATACAGTAGTGTTATACAGTAGTCTTATACAGTAGTGTTATACAGTAGTGTGATACAGTAACAGTAGTGTTATACAGTAGTGTGATACAGTAGTGTGATACAGTAACAGTAGTGTTATACAGTAGTGTGATACAGTAATGTTATACAGTAGTGTGATACAGTAACAGTAGTGTTATACAGTAGTGTGATACAGTAGTGTTATACAGTAACAGTAGTGTGATACAGTAGTGTTATACAGTAACAGTAGTGGGATTCAGTAGTGTGATACAGTAACAGTAGTGTGATACAGTAGTGTTATACAGTAGTGTTATACAGTAACAGTAGTGGGATTCAGTAGTGTGATACAGTAGTGTGATACAATAACAGTAGTGTTATACAGTAGTGTTATACAGTAACAGTAGTGTTATACAGTAGTGTACAATAACAGTAGTGTGATAGTAGTAGTGTGATACAATAACAGTAGTGTTATATAGTAGTGTGACACAGTAACAGTAGTGTTATATAGTAGTCTGATGCAATAACAGTAGTGATACAGTAGTGTGATACAATAACAGTAGTGTTATACAGTAGTGTGATACAGTAACAGTAGTGTTATATAGTAGTGTGATACAATAACAGTAGTGTTATACAGTAGTGTGATACAATAACAGTAGTGTTATACAGTAACAGTAGTGTGATACAATAACAGTAGTATAATACAGTAGTGTGATACAGTAGTGTGATACAGTAACAGTAGTGTTATACAGTAGTGTGATACAGTAACAGCAGTGTGATACAGTAGTGTGATACAGTAGTGTTATACAGAAACAATAGTGTTACACAGTAACAGTAGTGTGATACATTAGTGTTATACAATAACAGTAGTATAATACAGTAGTGTGATACAGTAGTGTGATACAGTAACAGTAGTGTTATACAGTAGTGTGATACAGTAGTGTGATACAGTAGTGTGATACAGTAGTGTTATACAGTAACAGTAGTGTTATACAGTAGTGTTATACAATAACAGTAGTATAATACAGTAGTGTTATACAGTAGTGTGATACAGTAGTGTTATACAGTAACAGTAGTGTTATACAGTAGTGTTATACAGTAACAGTAGTGTGATACAGTAACAGTAGTGTTATACAGTAGTGTTATACAGTAGTGTTATACAGTAGTGTGATACAGTAGTGTGATTCAGTAGTGTGATACAGTAGTGTTATACAGTAACAGTAGTGGGATTCAGTAGTGTGATACAGTAACAGTAGTGGGATTCAGTAGTGTTATACAGTAGTGTGATACAGTAACAGTAATGTTATACAGTAGTGTGATACAGTAGTGTTATACAGTAGTGTTATACAGTAACAGTAGTGTGATACAGTAGTGTGATACAGTAACAGTAGTGTGATACAGTAGTGTTATACAGTAGTGTTATACAGTAGCAGTAGTGGGATTCAGTAGTGTTATACAATAACAGTAGTGTGATACAGTAGTGTGATACAGTAGTGTTATACAGTAGTGTGATACAGTAACAGTAGTGTGATACAGTAGTGTGATACAGTAGTGTTATACAGTAGTGTGATACAGTAACAGTAGTGCTATACAGTAGTGTTATACAGTAGTGTTATACAGTAGTGTGATACAGTAACAGTAGTGTTATACAGTAGTGTGATACAGTAGTGTGATACAGTAACAGTAGTGTTATACAGTAGTGTGATACAGTAATGTTATACAGTAGTGTGATACAGTAATGTTATACAGTAGTGTGATACAGTAACAGTAGTGTTATACAGTAGTGTGATACAGTAGTGTTATACAGTAGTGTTATACAGTAACAGTAGTGGGATTCAGTAGTGTTATACAGTAACAGTAGTGTGATACAGTAGTGTTATACAGTAGTGTTATACAGTAACAGTAGTGGGATTCAGTAGTGTGATACAGTAGTGTAATACAGTAGTGTACAATAACAGTAGTGTTATACAGTAGTGTACAATAACAGTTGTGTGATACAGTAGTGTGATACAATAACAGTAGTGTGATACAGTAGTGTGATACAATAACAGTAGTGTTATATAGTAGTGTGATACAATAACAGTAGTGTGATACAGTAGTGTGATACAATAACAGTAGTGTTATACAGTAGTGTGATACAATAACAGTAGTGTTATATAGTAGTGTGATACAGTGATACAGTAACAGTAGTGTGATACAGTAGTGTGATACAGTAGTGTGATACAGTAGTGTTATACAGTAGTGTTATACAGTAGTGTGATACAATAACAGTAGGGTTATACAGTAGTGTTATACAGTAGTGTTATACAGTAGTGTTATACAGTAACAGTAGTGGGATTCAGTAGTGTTATACAGTAACAGTAGTGTGATACAGTAGTGTTATACAGTAGTGTTATACAGTAACAGTAGTGGGATTCAGTAGTGTGATACAGTAGTGTAATACAGTAGTGTACAATAACAGTAGTGTTATACAGTAGTGTACAATAACAGTAGTGTGATACAGTAGTGTGATACAATAACAGTAGTGTTATATAGTAGTGTGATACAATAACAGTAGTGTTATACAGTAGTGTGATACAATAACAGTAGTGTTATACAGTAACAGTAGTGTGATACAGTAACAGTAGTGTGATACAGTAGTGTACAATAACAGTAGTGTTATACAGTAGTGTGATACAATAACAGTAGTGTTATACAGTAGTGTTATACAGTAACAGTAGTGTGATTCAGTAGTGTGATACAGTAGTGTACAATAACAGTAGTGTTATACAGTAGTATGATACAGTAGTGTACAATAACAGTAGTGTTATACAGTAGTGTGACACTAACAGTAGTGTTATACAGTAGTGTTATACAGTAACAGTAGTGTGATACAGTAGTGTGATACAATAACAGTAGTGTTATACAGTAGTATGATACAGTAGTGTACAATAACAGTAGTGTTATACAGTAGTGTGACACTAACAGTGGTGTTATACAGTAGTGTGATACAGTAGTGTTATACAGTAACAGTAGTGTGATACAGTAGTGTACAATAACAGTAGTGTGATACAGTAGTGTACAATAACAGTCGTGTTATACAGTAGTGTGATACAATAATAGTAGTGTTATACAGTAGTGTTATACAGTAACGGTAGTGGGATTCAGTAGTGTGATACAGTAGTGTACAATAACAGTATTGTTATACAAATCAAATTTTATTTGTCACATACACATGGTTAGCAGATGTTAATGCGAGTGTAGCGAAATGCTTGTGCTTCTAGTTCCGACAGTGCATTGTCGTTATTGTATCACAATGGTGTGATACAATAACAGTAGTGTTATACGGTAGTGTACAATAACAATAGTGTTATACAGTAGTGTGATACAATAACAGGAGGGTTATACAGTAGTGTGATACAATAACAGTAGTGTTATACGGTAGTGTACAATAACAATAGTGTTATACAGTAGTGTGATACAATAACAGGAGGGTTATACAGTAGTGTGATACAATAACAGTAGTGTTATACAGTACACTCCAGGGGCTACAGTGTATCACGACCGTGTTTCTCACAGCCTATAGGCTACTTCTGCTGCTGGGAATAGAGGACAGTCATCTCCTGTTTGATTGACACGCTCTGTTTGGATAAGGCCTTAGGTGTAAGGGGCAAAGTGACAATGTCAATAAGTGATATTTACACAGACCACAAAGAGGAAGGCCCTCTGGAAATAAGATACCTATCTCGCCCAGTTGGTCTTTACCATTTGCTTCTCCTTCTGCTTCTCCTTCTCCTTCTCACTCTCCCGCTCCTTCTCCCTCTCCTTCTCCTTCTCCTCCTTACTCTCCCGCTCCTTCTCCCTCTCCTTCTCCTCCTTACTCTCCCGCTCCTTCTCCCTCTCCTTCTCCTTCTCTCTCCCACTTCTTCTCCTTCTCCTATTCCCTCTTCATCTCCATCTACTTATCCCACTCCTTCTCCCACTCCCTCCCCCTCTCCTTCTCCTTCTAGCTCTACTTCTCCTCTCTTCCTCTCAGTTTCTCTAGTTCTTTCCTATAGTGTCCCTATTCTCTCTCTCTCGCTCTACCTCTATCTTTCTCTTTCAAATGATGTCTCTCTCTTGCCTCGTGTTGTATTTTTGCCAGTCCGTCAGTCTGTCTTCCTCCTTCTCTCTCTTCCTCCATCAGGTCTTCCTGCCAGTGGTGATGGTAGCCCAGCTCTACAACACTAATCCTGTGGGAAGTGAAGTCTAGGCTCTTGTGGGGCGGCTGGGAGTGGATTTGTAAGAGAAACACCAGTAAGCCTCTTCCCCCTGTCTTAATGGCAGATTAGAGTGTTGCTCAGAGTTAAGTCGACAAACACAGACACCGCAGGGCTGGCAGGCAGGCAAGGGCGAGCAGGCGTCTAAACAGGCAGGTACAGGAGCAGGGTGGAGGTGTGCAGAGCTGAGAGTAGTTTAGAGTAAGCAAAGTGTCAGTTATCAGACAGAGGAGGGATGAGAACAGCCATAGCGTACTCACTGTTAAATGAATCATTTTGTTGTATAAAATTTTATTTTTTATAAGAGGAAAAATACGGCTTTATGGCTGACTACAGGATATTAAAAATGAACTATGCTGTTGAGAATTCAAACTGGTAGAAGTTCATGTAGTACTGTAACCCTCAAAGCAATTAACCTTGTGTTTGTGTCCACAAGAGAAGGTCATGTGATTAACATTTTACTGCAGTGGGCTAAATCAGGGTCACAGAGTAATTCTTGGTAGTATTACAGTTTTTCTGTCACTTTGGTGCATTCTTCACATCATCACTAACATGTGCAAAATAATAAGTGCATTTCTCAGAACAATTTGTACAAACTGCAATTTACAATAGATATGTTTCTAAAGCTAGTCAGTCACTAAAAATCCTTAGTACATCTCTCAAAAGTAAATATTCATGCCAATGATCATATCAGTGTCATCAGAATGATAAGTCATTGAGTCATTGTTCACGAACAAGGTCGTCAAAATGTTTAGGCATGTTGTCAATGTAACTGTGTACTTTGACAGTATTACCTGATGTAAACTTAGGCTACAGTTTGGATGACAGTTACTGTATTGAAAATGCACAAGGCTGCACTTCTATGGCATATATCAATTTCAACAGTACTCTGTACATATTACTGTATGTGGGTTATTGATTGAAAGAGACTGGACAACCCAAGGGGCACAAAAGAAAAAAAAAGTTTTTTGAAAGAAACTCAGGAAACCACCCCTAAGGCACAACTTTGCCCGCAGCACTGTTGTGCTGTCTCTACACATCCAGACGTTCCTGTCTGTCGGCCCACATATTCTCATCCACATCACACTGGATATTTTCCCTTCCAATGCAACGTGGAAAGAATCTTTTGGAATGCCTTATCCATCCTCTGCAGGCGTCTACTGTGATGTCCTCACATGCTGCATCCATTGCAGCCAGCAGGGTCATCTGTGTGTGTGGCTGACGATCGTACACCTTCCACCTCCATGCTGAAAATAACTCCTCAATTGGGTTAAGGAATGGTGAATAAGGTGGGAGGAATTCTATGAGCATCCTCGGGTGGGTCACAAACCATTGCCTTATGATGTTTGATCGATGGAAACTCACATTATCACAAATGACCACATACTTTGGCAAATCCTCTCTAAACAGACCCCTCTCATCATCAGGGATGAGAGCCCTGTAGAGAGTCTCTAAAAAGTTGAGTAGATGCTGGGTGTTGTATGGCCCTATAAGGGGGATATGGGTTAGGACACCATGCTCCGAAATAGCAGCACACATGGTGATATTTCCTCCCCGTTGGCCTGGCAAATCCACAGTAGCTCTGTGACCGATGATATTCTGACCCCGCCTTCTGCATTTGGTCAGGTTGAAGCCTCATCCACGTATACAAAGTTGTGAGAGGGTTCACTTGATTCCAACTCCATTATACGCTATATCCCAGAACACACAGTTAAATTTGTTTTGGTAAGGAAGAGTGACATAAAATGTACATATATTGCATGTTCCTTCCACAGCAATGGAAATGTGTGCAGTTTATGCTTACTGTACTATGTATCACTACAAAATGGTGCTGTAAAGTAGTTATATAGATATATGTTTTACCTGTACATATTGGTACAGTAGCTCCTTAACTCTGTCCTCATTCCTTTGGAATGGTACACGGTACAGCTGTTTCATACTCATCTGGTTTCTATGCAGCACCCTGTCGACGGTTGAGATGTTAACCGTATGGATGTTTTCAAAGACATCGTTGTCTTCTATAATGGTCCTTTGTATTTCCCTGAGTCTCATGGCATTGTTTGCTCGGACCATGGTGCAAATAGCCTCCTCCTGTTGAGGTGTGAAAAGGCGTCCTCTGCCACCGGTTTGAGGTAATCTTGCAGATCCTATGTGGGGAAAAATGCAGTGATGCATCACACACTTTCACATAGACAAAAACTATGCGAACACACATTTTACTGTAAAACATACAGGTGGGTGCATGTAAGGTGCAGTATGTATCTGTATAGAGTATATTTCTGTATGCTGTGAAATACAAGTGGACTACTGTAATATGAAGCATTGTAGGAAGTATACAGTATACTGCTTATATACAGTAACAGTGCACTGTACATTGGTGGACATACCTGTTCTCTCTTCGAAACGTTTGAACTACTGAGGACACGGTTGATCTCCCAATATTCGGCTGCACCCTTCGACCCGCCTCAGCCATTGTAAGGCCATGATTGACAATATGGTCTACAATCTGTCCTCTTCTGCCTCTTCCTCTGTTTTGCCTTCCACCACGAATCCTTGCTCCTCTTCTTCCTCCTCTTGGCTGTTGACCCTGTTCGTTTCCTGGTCCATCCATTATTGGAAAATTGCAACTCTGTGTTGTGGTCTGTCTATACAGTGGGGGAAAAAAGTATTTAGTCAGCCACCAATTGTGCAAGTTCTCCCCCTTAAAAAGATGAGAGAAGCCTGTACAGAAAACGTTTGACCTCTGTCATTGCCAACAAAGGGTATATAACAAAGTATTGAGATCAACTTTTGTTATTGACCAAATACTTATTTTCCACCATAATTTGCAAATAAATTCATAAAAAATCCTACAATGTGATTTTCTGGATTTTTTTTCTCATTTTGTCTGTCATAGTTGAAGTGTACCTATGATGAAAATTACAGGCCTCTCTCATCTTTTTACATGGGAGAACTTGCACAATTGGTGGCTGACTAAATACTTTTTTGCTCCACTGTATATGCTTGCCAATTGATTCTTCATGAGATGCACCTTTGAGCAATTTAGACAACTGGTTGATTGTTGGTTGAACTAACACTTTACATTCCTTCATGAGTGAGGGTCAATTTAACCTGCACGATTAATCAATTCACATTTGTGTACAAAAGGTCTAATAGAAATGTGTAAAACTATGCTTGACAGCTTATGACAAATAGTTCAACAATTTTGCATGTAATGGCTTATGCAAGGAACTAATGCCTAGATGTTTTGAGGGGTAAGACTATTCAACAGAGAACCATCTACTATATTTTGATCAACATGACATGAGCAATTGATAATGTGGAAAAAAGCTGACACTTGTACATTATCAATTGCAATTTGTTCAAAGGAATAAGAAATTGCTTTAATGATGTGCACAAGTGACTAGATGATTTGGAATTTGTACAAGTAGTATCAAGAATTGCACTTTTGATCTAAGAAAACGCACCAAAGCGACTGAGAAAAACTGTCAAAGAATACACCTGAGTGTAACGCTCATTGGAAGAAGTGGACCAAGATGCAGCATGGTAAGTGTTCATGCTTTATTTCAACTGAAGGCTACACAGAGCTAACAAAAAACAACATAACACAACCTAAGGTGGCAAAACAGGCTGCCTAAGTATGATTCCCAATCAGCGACAACGATAGACAGCTGTCCCTGATTAAGAACCATACCTGGCCAAAACATAGAAACACAAAACCTAGAAATAAAGAACATAGAATACCCACCCAAATCACACCCTGACCAAACCAAAATAGAGACATAAAAAGCTCTCTACGGTCAAAGCGTGACACTGAGACATGTCAGATACAGAGTTGAAATGAATTCAATTTTGAGTTTGCATCGCAATATTACACTTTATATACATCCCAAAAGACTGAAATATAACAAAACTATTTGATATAGAAACATTGGAATTTCATTGTAAAAAAAAGAATTAAACTTTAATAACAATGAAATTCTGAAAAATATTAATAGAATTCCACCCATGAGGCCAAAGAGGGCACTTTTGGTCATTGACTACAGGAAAGGGCTATTATGTCACATGTCTCTGTTTGTACAATAGTACAGTCAGAAGGACTAAACCAGAAAGATGATCAAATTCACTCTGTGCTGTGACTGAACTAACCTCATTTGTCAGGTGAGGCAGAACCCTGGGTCTCTCTCTCTCTCTCTCTCTCTCCAATTCAATGGGCTTTATTGGCATGGGAAACAATGCCAAAGCAAGTGAAATAGACAATAAACAAAAGGGAAATAAACAAGAGAAATAAACAGAAAACATTACACACACAAGTTTAATTTCAAATGTTATATCATTGGCCATGTACATTGTTGTAACAATGAGCAAATAGTTTTACGTATGAAAGGGAAGATGACTAAACAGATACACATAGATTGTATTTACAATGGTGCTTGTGCTCCACTGGTTAATGTTTTCTTGTGGTCACAAGTCCAGCTGCTGGGGTAGCACACTGTGGTATTTCACCCAATAGATAAGGAAGTTTATCAAGATTTGTCTTGTTTTCAAATTCTTTCAGGGTTTGTGTAATCTGAGGGAAATGTGTATCTCTAAAACAGGAGGCTGGTGGCACCTTAATTGGGGAGCACGGCTTGTGGTAATGGCTTGAGAGGAATCAGGGGAATGACTTCCATGTGGTTGATGCCATTACATTTTCTCCATTCCAGACATTATTATGAGCCACCCTCCCCTCAGCAGCCTCCTGTGGTCTCTAATATGGTCATACCATTTGGCAGGAGGTTAGGAAGTGCAGCTCGGTTTCCACTTCATTTTGTGGGCAGTGGGCACATAGCCTGTCTTTTGAAAGCCAGATCTGCCAATGGAGGCCTCCTCGATAGCGAGTCCAGGCTCACTTAGTCTCTCTCGCTCGCTCGCTCTCTCTGTCTCTCTCTCTCTCTCTCTCTCTTGCTCTCTCTCTCTTGCTCTCTCTCTCTCTCACTCTCTCATTCTCCCACACACTCACACTTCTCTGTGCTCATCCATTGTCACGCCAAACACATGTATGCCATGACGGACGATCGAAACTAGAGTTGGCTGCAGCAAATACAGAATGGGGCCAGGCTAGTGTCACATCACATTCAATGACCTACATCGAACACATTCATTGTATCTAGAGACATTGTGTGACCCAATGGGATCCAGTGGGCCCTGAGTGATGTCAGTATACATGTCTGCGTCCAAAATGGCTGCCTATTCCCAAGTACACAGTGGTCAGTAATTCATAAGGCTCTGACCTAAAGTAGTCCATAGAGGAGGAGTGCCATTTCAGATGCAGCCATGGTGTGTGAGGTATCCACCGTACATCACATGATGTGTCTAGTCTCATATGTAGGGCACTGGGCATCTCTCCGCCCATCACTTGAGGTGTGTAGGGCACTGGGCATCTCTCCGCCCATCACTTGAGGTATGTAGGGCACTGGGCATCTCTCTGCCCATCACTTGAGGTGTGTAGGGCACTGGGCATCTCTCCGCCCATCACTTGAGGTATGTAGGGCACTGGGCATCTCTCTGCCCATCACTTGAGGTATGTAGGGCACTGGGCATCTCTCCGCCCATCACTTGAGGTGTAGGGCACTGGGCATCTCTCCGCCCATCACTTGAGGTATGTAGGGCACTGGGCATCTCTCCGCCCATCACTTGAGGTATGTAGGGCACTGGGCATCTCTCCGCTGATCACTGGCTCATCTGTAAAGGTGTGTACAGTATGCAGTGTGACTGTTGATGCTGATTCTGCCATAGTGAACCTCTTCTGATGCGTGAACTGGTCACATCTACCTACATAGAGAGACTGGAGGATGGCCTGAACATGCTGTAGAGATGTATACACACACACACTGCACACTTACATACAAATACACAAGACACGCATGCAGGCACACACACCGACAGACAGACATACAGAGATACAGAAACAGACACACACACTGACAGACAGACATACAGAGATGCAGAAACAGACACACACACTGACAGACAGACATACAGAGATGCATAAACAGACACACACACCAACAGACAGACATACAGAGATGCAGAAACAGACACACACACCAACAGACAGACATACAGAGATGCAGAAACAGACACACACACCAACAGACAGACATACAGAGATGCAGAAACAGACACACACCAACAGACAGAACAGAGATGCAGAAACAGACACACACGGACAGACAGAGATGCATAGACACAGACAAACACATAAACAGACAACAGACAGACATACAGAGATGCAGAAACAGACACACACACCGACAGACAGAGATGCAGAAACAGACACACACCAACAGACAAACATACAGAGATGCATAAACAGACACACACCAACAGACAGACATACAGAGATGCAGAAACAGACACACACACCAACAGACAGACATACAGAGATGCAGAAACAGACACACACACCAACAGACAGACATACAGAGATGCAGAAACAGACACACACACCGACAGACAGAGATGCAGAAACAGACACACACACCAACAGACAGACATACAGAGATGCAGAAACAGACACACACCGACAGACAGACATACAGAGATACAGAAACAGACACACACCGACAGACAGACATACAGAGATACAGAAACAGACACACACACCAACAGACAGACATACAGAGATGCAGAAACAGACACACACACCAACAGACAGACATACAGACATACAGAAACAGACACACACACCAACAGACAGACATACAGAGATACACACCGACAGACAGAGATGCAGAAACAGACACACACCGACAGACAGACATATAGAGATGCAGAAACAGACACACACACCAACAGACAGACATACAGACATACAGAAACAGACACACACACCAACAGACAGACATACAGAGATACACACCGACAGACAGAGATGCAGAAACAGACACACACCGACAGACAGACATATAGAGATGCAGAAACAGACACACACCAACAGACAGACATACAGAGATACAGAAACAGACACACACTCAATCCCAAGGCATACCTTTTCACGCTATTTGGACAGCCTATTAGTGGGGACAAAAGCATGTATACTTATTCATTTAAAAAAGATCAGTGGATTCGCAAAAAAACTGGCCAATTTAAACATTTCAAACAAAGCTCTCCTCTCTTTTCCTCTCTCTGTCTCTCTCTCTGTCACACACACATTCACACATTTGCATCCTCTTTCAGGCTATGGGGGTTCTCATCCAAAACACAGGGAGAAAATGGGATTTGAGGGGATGGTGACAGAGCGACAGAACCAGAGGCAGGGGGAGAGGGGAAGGCAGGGAGAGAGGGGCGAGGCAGGGGAAGGCAGGGGGAGAGGGCCGAGGCAGGGGAAGGCAGGGGGAGAGGGCCGAGGCAGGGGAAGGCAGGGGGAGAGGGCCGAGGCAGGGGAAGGCAGGGGGAGAGGGCCGAGGCAGGGGGAGAGGGGTGAGGCAGGGGAAGGCAGGGGGAGAGGGCCGAGGCAGGGGGAGAGGGCCGAGGCAGGGGGAGAGGGGTGAGGCAGGGGAAGGCAGCAGGAGAGGGGAAGGCAGGGGGGGGGAAGCAGGGGGAGAGGGGGGGGGGGAGGCAGGGGAAGGCAGGGGGAGAGGGGGGAGGGGGGAGGGGGAGGCAGGGGAAGGCAGGGGGAGAGGGGGAGGGGGAGGCAGGGGAAGGCAGAGGGAGGGGGAGGCAGGGGAAGGCAGAGGGAGAGGGGAGAGGCAGGGGGAAGGCAGGGGGAGAGGGGGAGGGGGGAAAAGCAGGGAGGAAGGGGAGGGGTGAGGCAGGGGGAGAGGGAGGCAGGGGAAGGCAGGGGAGAGGGGGAGGCAGGGGAAAAGCAGTGGGAGAGGGGGAAGGCAGGGGGAGGGGGAGGCAGGGGGAGGGGGAGAGGGGGAAGGCAGGGGGAGGGTTGAGGCAGGGGAAAAGCAGGGAGGAAGGGGGAGAGGGGGAAGGCAGGGGGAGGAAGGGGGAGAGAGGTGAGGCAGGGGAAAAGCAGGGAGGATGGGGGAGAGGGGGAAGGCAGGGGGAGAGGGGGAAGGCAGAGGGAGATAGGGAAGCAGGGGGAGAGGGGGAAGGCAGAGGGAGGTAGGGAGGCAGAGGGAGGGGGGGAAGGCAGAGGGAGGTAGGGAGGCAGAGGGACAGGGAGAAGGCAGAGGGAGATAGGGAGGCAGGGGAGAGGGGGAAGGCAGGGGGAGAGGGCCGAGGCAAGGGGAGAGGGGTGAGGCAGGGGAAGGCAGCAGGAGAGGGGGAAGGCAAGGGGGAAGCAGGGGGAGGGGAGGGGGGAGGGGGAGGCAGGGGGAAGCAGGGGGAGAGGGGGGGGGAGGCAGGGGAAGGCAGAGGGAGAGGGGAGAGGCAGGGGAAGGCAGAGGGAGAGGGGAGAGGCAGGGGGAAGGCAGGGGGAGGCAGGGGAAAAGCAGGGAGGAAGGGGGAGAGGGGTGAGGCAGGGGGAGAGGGTGGCAGGGGGAAGGCAGGGGGAGAGGGGGAGGCAGGGGAAAAGCAGGGAGGAAGGGGAGAGGGGTGAGAGGGGGAGGGGAGGCAGGGGAGAGGGGGAGGCAGGGGAAAAGCAGTGGGAGAGGGGGGAAGGCAGGGGGAGGGGGAGGCAGGGGGAGGGGGAGAGGGGGAAGGCAGGGGGAGGGTTGAGGCAGGGGAAAAGCAGGGAGGAAGGGGGAGGGGGGAAGGCAGGGGGAGGAAGGGGGAGGAAGGGGGAGAGAGGTGAGGCAGGGGAAAAGCAGGGAGGAAGGGGGAGAGGGGGAAGGCAGGGGGAGAGGGGGAAGGCAGAGGGAGATAGGGAAGCAGGGGGAGAGGGGGAAGGCAGAGGGAGGTAGGGAGGCAGAGGGAGAGGGAGAAGGCAGAGGGAGATAGGGAGGCAGGGGGAGAGGCGGAAGGCAGGGGGAGAGGGGGAAGGCAGAGGGAGATAGGGAGGGAGAGGGAGAAGGCAGGGGGAGGCAGGGGGAGAGGGGGAAGGCAGAGGGAGATAGGGAGGCAGAGGGAGTGAGAGAAGGCAGGGGGAGATAGGGAGGCAGGGGGAGAGGGGGAAGGCAGAGGGAGGTAGGGAGGCAGGGGGAGAGGGGGGAAGGCAGAGGGAGATAGGGAGGCAGAGGGAGAGGGAGAAGGCAGAGGGAGATAGGGGGGGGAGAGGGGGAAGGCAGGGGGAGAGGGGGAAGGCAGAGGGAGGTAGGGAGGCAGGGGGGAGAGGGGGGTAGGGGGAGGCAGAGGGAGATAGGGAGGCAGAGGGAGAGGGAGAAGGCAGAGGGAGATAGGGAGGCAGAGGGAGAGGGAGAAGGCAGGGGGAGGCAGGGGGAGAGGGGGAAGGCAGAGGGAAATAGGGAGGCAGGGGAGAGGGAGAAGGCAGGGGGATTGAGGGGAGAGGGGGAAGGCAGAGGGAAATAGGGAGGCAGGGGGAGAGGGGGAAGGCAGGGGGAAATAGGGAGGCAGGGGAGAGGGAGAAGGCAGGGGGATTCAGGGGGAGAGGGGGAAGGTAAAGGGAAATAGGGAGGCAGGGGGAGAGGGAGAAGGCAGGGGGAGGCAGGGGGAGAGGTGGGAAGGCAGAGGGAGATAGGGGGAGAGGGGGAAGACTGGTGAAGAGGGGGAAGACATGGGGAGGCAGGAGGATAGGGCGGAAGGCAGGGGGAGGCAGGGGGAGAGGGGGAAGGAAGAGGGAGATGGGGAGAGGGAGAAGGCAGAGGGAGATAGGGAGGCAAGTGGAGAGGGGGAAGGCAGAGAGATATAGGGAGGCAGGGGGAGAGGGAGAAGGCAGGGGGCGATAGGGAGGCAAGTGGAGAGGGGGGAAGGCAGAGGGAGATAGGGAGGGAGGGGGAGCGATGTGCTGGAGAGGGGTCTCAAGGCTGCTCTGTTTTAAAACACTTTGATCACTCTGCAGTCACACAGCTACATAACCTCTTCTACTTTATTAAGGACCTCTCTCACACATACTCTCTTTCCCACCTCCAACTCTCCAACTTTCCGACCTCTTTCTCCAACTCTCTAACTTTCCCACCTCTTTCTCCAACTCTCTCCCACCTCTTTCTCCAACTCTCTCACTTTCCCACCTCTTTCTCCAACTCTCTCACTTTCCCACCTCTTTCTCCAACTCTCTCACTTTCCCATCTCTTTCTCCAACTCTCTCACTTTCCCACCTCTTTCTCCAACTCTCTCACTTTCCCACCTCTTTCTCCAACTCTCTCACTTTCCCACCTCTTTCTCCAACTCTCTCACTTTCCCATCTCTTTCTCCAACTCTTCCCACCTCTTTCTCCAACTCTCTCACTTTCCCACCTCTTTCTCCAACTCTCTCCTTTCCCACTCTTTCTCCAACTCTTCCTTTCCCACCTCTTTCTCCAACTCTCTCACTTTCCCCCCTCTTTCTCCAGCTCTCTCACTTTCCCACCTCTTTCTCCAACTCTCTCCCACCTCTTTCTCCAACTTTCCCACCTCTTTCTCCAGCTCTCTCACTTTCCCACCCTCTTTCTCCAGCTCTTCCTTTCCCACCTCTTTCTCCAACTCTCTCACTTTCCCACCTCTTTCTCCAACTCTCTTTCCCCCTCTTTCTCCAGCTCTCTCACTTTCCACCTTTCCCAACTCTCTCACTTTCCCCCTCTTTCTCCAACTCTCTCACTTTCCCCCCTCTTTCTCCAGCTCTCTCACTTTCCCCCTCTTTCTCCAACTCTCTCACTTTCCCCCTCTTTCTCCAACTCTCTCACTTTCCCCCTCTTTCTCCAGCTCTCTCACTTTCCCCCTCTTTCTCCAACTCTCTCACTTTCCCCCTCTTTCTCCAGCTCTCTCACTTTCCAACTCTCTCACTTTCCCACCTCTTTCTCCAGCTCTCTCACTTTCCCACCTCTTTCTCCAACTCTCTCACTTTCTTTTTCTCCACCTCTTTCCCACCTCTTTCTCAACTCTTTCCCCACCTCTTTCTCCAACCTCTTTCTCCCCCTCTTTCTCCAACTCTCTCACTTTCCCCCTCTTTCTCCAGCTCTCTTTTCCCCCTCTTTCTCCAACTCTCTCACTTTCCCACCTCTTTCTCCAACTCTCTCACTTTCCCACCTCTTTCTCCAACTCTCACTTTCCCCCTCTTTTCTCCAGCTCTCTCACTTTCCCACCTCTTTCTCCAACTCTCTCACTTTCCCACCTCTTTCTCCAACTCTCTCACTTTCCCACCTCTTTCTCCAACTCTCTCACTTTCCCACCTCTTTCTCCAACTCTCTCACTTTCCCCCCTCTTTCTCCAACGCTCTCACTTTCTTGCTCTCCCCATCTCTCTCTCTCTCCTCTCCCCCTTTTTATGTATCTCTCTGTCTCTCCTCTCCTTCTCTCTCGCCACATAATTATTTTGGAGCTCAAATTAGCAACTCAAATGTTGGCAATCTGGATATGCTCCCCTGGCTTCCTCCCCTATGCTTTCCATGCAGTTTGACAATATTTTTGTTAACGCCCATTTCCCCCATTAAACAACTGTAGCGGAGGGGATGGGATGGAGAGGGGAGGAGAGGTGGATGAATGGGGGGGTTGGTAGTGAAGCAGTAGTGTGTGAGGGGGTGTGGGAAGGTCAAACAGGAGATTGAGTGGAGGCTTTGGCAGGCTGTCCTCTCAGCAGATAGCTCATACTTGGATAAAGCTCATTGAACTAAATAAGGATCTGAAGTAATCAGGGGAAAACTGTTTATTTCTGTATAATTGACCAGTGTGGCTCCGCCCTCTCTATGGGGTTTCTACCATCTGGAATGACATGGAAATACAAATAATCTATCCAATATGGACAGTTTTGTTCTGAGATATAAGATTAAGAAAATACAAGAGCCAAACAGGGCTAACTACGTACGGAAGTGGAGGAAATAGAGCAGTCAGATGTTAGTTCATTATACTGTAAAGTGTAAATTGGAACAAACACAGTCATATTATTTCCAGGAGAATAGAGGGTCTGTTTACTACTTTATTATCCCCCAGGGGCAATTAGCATTACAGCAGGCAGTAGATGAACACACAGTATATACAAACAGCATTCAGGCATAAATAGAGTAAAATACAATTCTGTGCCTCATAAATAGAACTGTCACTATGGCTGATCCGTTTCCTATGACTCCTACTCAACACCCCATATAAGGTAAGCATGATTATGCCAGTATACTCTACACACATCAAGATTGTACTGTATGAACTATAGGACACGACCAGAACCTCTGCAATTACTCTCCTCCTGCGGAGCCATATACTTTGGTCAGTTCCCATTTACTAACTAACCAATTACTCTCCATATTTACTCAGGTGAATGTGCCAGGAACCGAGGATGATGGCGATGGTCGTCAGAGAGGATTTTTAATACAGTGAACTTCAGTGGCAGATCAGGCTCAATTAACATTGAGATGAAAGGTAATCCCAGGAGTAGAGCAAACATACTTAAAACGACATGCACGTATGCATGCAGCACGCGTTCCCAGTGACACACACACACACACACACACACACACACACACACACACACACACACACACACACACACACACACACACACTTCCATCCAGAAGACAGGATCAGCCCAGATTAAATATCCATTATTTCCTCTCTTCCTTCCATCTATCTGCCTTCCTCTCTCTCTCTGCCGTGTGAGATTTGAGAATACGACAGCGTAGGCTAATGAGCCTGGTGCTGTAATATCTCCTCCCCTGTGTGGCCTCAGCCTGGCCCTCTCATCAAACCCAGCTAGAGAGAAAAGCTATGCACATGTCACTGAGAAAGCCCATGTCATTAAAGTTTCATTGGATTCTCTGTTTACACAATGGTATCCTACACACATAGAGGAGGAACTGAAACACACACACACACACACACACACACACACACACACACACACACACCCTTCCTCTCTCTGTCAATCATGTCCAACTGATTAGTATCATTTTCTCATCTACATGTATTGTGTCACTCCTTTCCTAAATATAATGGTGCTCCTTTCATGAGCCGTTGTGGGGCAGTCTGTCACACATCGCTAAGTCGGCTACTAAGTTGGCTATTAAATAAGTCCTTTTCATTAAACAAGTGTTTCATTAAACATTCACTCACTCATCCTCGTTTGCATTTTTCACCATATAACCATTGATTAAACATTGATTTTATCACTTGTTCTCATTTGCATCTGTTCACATTTATTCTTAGAAGAGTTCAAATTTGAATAGGACGAAATGTAGAGCGGGTGAGGAGAGAGAGGGTGGAGAGACAGGGAGAGGAGAGAGAGGGGGAGAGACAGGGAGAGGAGAGAGAGGGGGAGAGACAGGGAGAGGAGAGAGAGGGGAGAGACAGGGAGAGGAGAGAGGGGGAGAGACAGGGAGAGGAGAGAGAGGGGGGAGAGAGAGGGGGAGAGACAGGGAGAGGAGAGAGAGGGGGAGAGAGAGGGGGAGAGACAGGGAGAGGAGAGAGAGGGGGAGAGAGGGGGAGAGACAGGGAGAGGAGAGAGAGGGGGAGAGACAGGAGAGGAGAGAGAGGGGAGAGACAGGGAGAGGAGAGAGAGGGGGAGAGAGACAGGGAGAGGAGAGAGAGGGGGAGAGAGACAGGAGAGGAGAGAGAGGGGGAGAGAGAGGGGGAGAGACAGGGAGGGGAGAGAGGAGAGAGAGAGGGGGGAGAGAGGGGGAGAGAGGGGGAGAGACAGGGGGAGAGACAGGGAGAGGAGAGAGGGGGGAGAGACAGGGAGAGGAGAGAGGGGGAGAGACGGAGAGGAGAGAGGGGGAGACAGGGAGAGGAGAGAGAGGGGGAGAGAGGGGGGAGAGAGGGTGAGGAGAGAGAGGGTGGAGAGACAGGGAGAGGAGAGAGGGGGGAGAGACAGGGAGAGGGAGAGAGAGGGGAGAGAGAGAGAGGGAGAGACAGGGAGAGGAGAGAGGGGGGAGAGACAGGGAGAGGAGAGAGAGGGGGAGAGACAGGGAGAGGAGAGAGAGGGGAGAGACAGGGAGAGGAGGAGAGGGGGGGAGAGACAGGGAGAGGAGAGAGAGGGGGAGAGACAGGGTGAGGAGAGAGAGGGGGGGAGAGACAGGGAGAGGAGAGAGAGAGGGGGAGAGAGAGGAGAGGAGAGGGGAGAGACAGGGAGAGGAGAGAGAGAGGGGAGAGACAGGGAGAGGAGAGAGAGAGACAGGGAGAGACAGGGAGAGGAGAGAGAGGGGAGAGACAGGGGGAGAGGGAGAGAGAGAGGGGGAGAGACAGGGGAGAGGAGGAGAGAGGGGGGAGAGACAGGGAGAGAGGAGAGGGAGGGGGAGAGACAGGGAGAGGAGAGAGAGGGGGAGAGACAGGGGAGAGACAGAGGGGGAGAGAGGGGAGAGAGGGGGGGAGAGAGAGGGGGGAGAGACAGGGAGAGGAGAGAGAGAGCGAAGAAAATGAACAAGGAAGAAGAAGTAGAAGAAGAAGAAGAAAATAATAATATGTTAATATTATAGAGGATATTTGTTATTCCATTTCAGCAGAATGACCAGAAAATGAAAGCAGAAATTAGATTATTACATGTTTCTTCTCCACATCATTATGTAGACACACTCACCATGAAAAGAACAGCCTGTACAACAGTATAAAACACATCATTATGTAGACCCACTCACCATGAAAAGAACAGCCTGTACAACAGTATAAAACATATCATTATGTAGACCCACTCACATGAAAAGAACAGCCTGTACAACTGTATAAAACATATCATTATGTAGACACACTCACCATGAAAAGAACAGCCTGTACAACAGTATAAAACACATCATTATGTAGACACACTCACCATGAAAAGAACAGCCTGTACAACAGTATAAAACACATCATTATGAACAAGGAAGAAGAAAGAACAGCCTGTACAAAATAATAAAAATATCATAGAGGATGTTTGATTCCATTTCAGCAGAATGACCAGAAAATGAAAGCAGAAATTAGATTAACATGTTTCTAAAACACATCATTATGTAGACACACTCACCATGAAAAGAACAGCCTGTACAACAGTATAAAACATATCATTATGTAAAGAACAGCCTGTTGCCATGAAAAGAACAGCCTGTACAACAGTATAAAACACATCATTATGTAGACACACTCACATGAAAAGAACAGCCTGTACAACTGTATAAAACATATCATTATGTAGACCCACTCACCATGAAAAGAACAGATTCTACAAAGTATAAAACATATCATTATGTAGACCCACTCACCATGAAAAGAACAGCCTGTTGCTCAACACTGTACAACAGTATAAAACATATCATTATGTAGACACACTCACCATGAAAAGAACAGCCTGTACAACAGTATAAAACACATCATTATGTAGACCCACTCACCATGAAAAGAACAGCCTGTACAACAGTATAAAACATATCATTATGTAGACCCACTCACCATGAAAAGAACAGCCTGTACAACAGTATAAAACATATCATTATGTAGACCCACTCACCATGAAAAGAACAGCCTGTACAACAGTATAACACATATCATTATGTAGACCCACTCACCATGAAAAGAACAGCCTGTACAACAGTATAAAACATATCATTATGTAGAACCACTCACCATGAAAAGAACAGCCTGTACAACAGTATAAAACATATCATTATGTAGACCCACTCACCATGAAAAGAACAGCCTTTTGCTCAACACTGTACAACAGTATAAAACATATAATTTCCCTCTGGATACCAGAGCATTTAACATGACATGGATCTATTGATACTTGACTAAAAGAGTGTGCAAAGCTGTCATCAAGGCAAGGGGTGGCTACTTTGAAGATTCTCAAATATAAAATATAGTTTGATTTGTTTAACACTTTTTGGTTACTACATGATTCCATATGTGTTATTTCATAGTGTTGATGTCTTCACTATTATTCCTCAATGTAGAAAATAGTCTAAATAAAGAAAAAACCCTGGAATGAGTAGGTGTGTCCAAACTTTGGAATGGTCCTGTATTTACAAAGCACAATAAACCACCTCGATCACATCCCATGCTGTGAGATGAATAATTGTAGTTACCTCGTGATATTTAATATAAATAATCCTCATAGTGATATGAATTTCTATTCACTCATATAGAGCAGTTTTGAACTACAGCAGAGGTCAAGGTATGACTCCCTGTATGTGTGGTGTGTGTGTGTGTGCATGCGTTTGTGCATGTCTGTGTGTGTGGTGAATTGAATACTGATGGAGCGGTCGCATCTAACCCTGGTAGCGTTACGTTCTTTTCCCTCCCCTCTCTAAATACCGTCAGGGGACACCAATCAGTGACAGGTGTGTGTGGTCCTTCTCCCAGAGAGAGAGGGAGGGAAGAGAGAGGGAGAAAAGAGAGAGGGAGAAAAGAGAAAGGGATGTAAGAGAGAGAGAGAGAGAAGAGAGAGGGAGAAAAGAGAAAGGGATGTAAGAGAGAGTGAGAGAAGAGAGAGGGAGAAAAGAGAGAGGGATGTAAGAGAGAGTGAGAGAAGAGAGAGGGAGAAAAGAGAGGGAGGGATGTAAGAGAGAGGGAGGGAAGAGAGAGGGAGAAAAGAGAGAGGGATGTAAGAGAGTGAGAGAAGAGAGAGGGAGAGAAGGGGAGAAGGTGAGGAAAAGAGGGAGAGAGGGATGTAAGAGAGAGAGTGAGAGAAGAGAGAGGGAGAAAAGAGAAAGGGATGTAAGAGAGAGGGAGGGAAGAGAGAGGGAGAAAAGAGGGAGGGATGTAAGAGAGAGTGAGAGAAGAGAGAGGGAGAAAAGAGAAAGGGATGTAAGAGAGAGTGAGAGGAGAGAGGGAGAAAAGAGGGAGGGATGTAAGAGAGAGTGAGAGAAGAGAGAGGGAGAAAATAGAGAGGGATGTAAGAGAGAGTGAGAGAAGAGAGGGAGGGAAGAGAGGGAGGGATGTAAGAGAGAGTGAGAGAAGAGAGAGGGAGAGAAGGGGAGAAGGTGAGGAAAAGAGGGAGAGAGAGGGATGTAAGAGAGAGGGATGTAAGTGAGAGGGAGAGAGATATGCCACAGTGTCTCCTGACCCCTCCTGTCTCAGCCTCCAGTATTTATGCTGCAGTAGTTTATGTGTCAGTGGGCTAGGGTCAGTTTGTTATCTGGAGTACTTCTCCTGTCTTATCCGGTGTCCTGTGTGAATTTAAGTATGCTCTCTCTAATTCTCTCTTTCTCTCTTTCTTTCTCTCTCTTGGAGGACCTGAGCCCTTGGACCATGCCTCAGGACTACCTGGCATGATGACGACTTGCTGTCCCCAGTCCACCTGGCCGTGCTGCTGCTCCAGTTTCAACTGTTCTGTCTGCGGCTATGGAATCCTAACCTGTTCACCGGACGTGCTCACCGGACGTGCTACCTGTCCCAGACCTATTAT
This sequence comes from Oncorhynchus tshawytscha, assembly GCF_018296145.1. Classification (NCBI taxonomy): domain Eukaryota; kingdom Metazoa; phylum Chordata; class Actinopteri; order Salmoniformes; family Salmonidae; genus Oncorhynchus; species Oncorhynchus tshawytscha. The sequence continues at coordinate 65,957,356 of NC_056438.1, forward strand.
TTGACCATGCTGGTCATTTATGAACATTTGAACATCTTGGCCATGTTCTGTTATAATCTCCACCCGGCACAGCCAGAAGAGGACTGGCCACCCCTCATAGCCTGGTTCCTCTAGGTTTCTTCCTAGGTTTTGGCCTTTCTAGTGAGTTTTTCCTAACCAACGTGCTTCAACACCTGCATTGCTTGCTGTTTGGGGTTTTAGGCTGGGTTTCTGTACAGCACTTTGAGATATCAGCTGATGTACGAAGGGCTATATAAATACATTTGATTTGATGTAAGAGAGAGGGAGATGTAAGAGAGAGGTATGTAAGAGAGAGATGTAAGAAAGAGGGATGTAAGAGAGAGGGATGTAAGAGAGGGATGTAAGAAAGAGGGATGTAAGAAAGAGGGATGTAAGAAAGAGGGATGTAAGAGAGAGATGTAAGAAAGAGGGATGTAAGAAAGAGGGATGTAAGAAAGAGGGATGTAAGAGAGGGATGTAAGAGAGAGATGGATGGAGATGTAAGAGAGAGGGATGTAAGAGAGAGATGTAAGAAAGAGGGATGTAAGAGAGGGATGTAAGAGAGAGGGATGTAAGAGAGAGGGATGTAAGAGAGAGATGTAAGAAAGAGGGATGGAAGAGAGAGGGATGGAAGAGAGAGATGTAAGAAAGAGAGATGGAAGAAATAGGGATGGAAGAGAGAGGGATGGAAGAGAAAAATGGAAGAGAGGGATGGAAGAGAGAGATGTAAGAGAGAGATTGAAGAAAGAGGGATGTAAGAGAGAGATGTAAGAAAGAGGGATGTAAGAGAGAGATGTAAGAAAGAGGGATGTAAGAGAGAGATGTAAGAAAGAGGGATGTAAGAGAGAGGGATGTAAGAGAGAGGGATGTAAGAGAGAGGGATGTAAGAGAGAGGGATGTAAAGAGAGGGATGTAAGAGAGAGATGTAAAAAAGAGGGATGTAAGAGAGAGGGATGTAAGAAAGAGGGATGTAAGAGAGAGGAATGTAAAGAGAGGGATGTAAGAGAGAGATGTAAAAAAGAGGGATGTAAGAGAGAGATGTAAGAAAGAGGGATGTAAGAAAGAGGGATGTAAGAGAGAGATGTAAAAGAGGGATGTAAGAGAGAGGGATGTAAGAGAGAGGGATGTAAGAGAGAGATGTAAGAAAGAGGGATGTAAGAGAGAGAGAGAAAGGATGTAAGAGAGAGATGTAAGAGAGAGATGTAAGAAAGAGGGATGTAAGAGAGAGATGTAAGAGAGAGGGATGTAAGAGAGAGATGTAAGAAAGAGGGATGTAAGAGATGTAAGAGGGATGTAAGAAAGAGGGATGTAAGAGAGAGGGATGTAAGAGAGAGGGATGTAAGAGAGAGGGATGTAAGAGAGAGATGTAAGAAAGAGGGATGTAAGAGAGAGGGATGTAAGAGAGAGGGATGTAAAGAGAGAGGGATGTAAGAGAGGGATGTAAGAGAGAGGGATGTAAGAGAGAGGGATGTAAGAGAGAGGGATGTAAGAGAGAGATGTAAGAAAGAGGGATGTAAGAGAGAGATGTAAGAGAGAGGGATGTAAGAGAGAGGGATGTAAGAGAGAGATGTAAGAGAGAGGGATGTAAGAGAGATGTAAGAGAGAGGGATGTAAGAGAGATGTAAGAGAGATGTAAGAGGGATGTAAGAGAGAGATGTAAGATGAGATGTAAGAAAGAGGGATGTAAGAGAGAGATGTAAGAATGTAAGAGGGATGGAAGAAAGAGGGGATGTAAGAAAGAGGGATGTAAGAGAGAGATGTAAGAGAGAGGGATGGAAGAGAGAGATGTAAGAAAGAGGGATGTAAGAGAGAGATGTAAGAAAGAGGGATGGAAGAGAGAGGGATGGAAGAGAGAGATGGAAGAAAGAGGGATGGAAGAGAGAGGGATGGAAGAGAGAGATGAAAGAAAGAGCGATGTAAAAGAGAGTTGTAAGAAAGAGGGATGTAAGAGAGAGGGATGTAAGAGAGAGATATAAGAGAGAGATGTACGAAAGAGGGATGTAAGAGAGAGGGATATAAGAGAGAGGGATGTAAGAGAGAGATGTAAGAAAGAGGGATGTAAGAAAGAGGGATGTAAGAGAGAGGATGTAAGAGAAGAGGGATGTAAGAAAGAGAGGGATGTAAGAGAGAGATGTAAGAAAGAGGGATGTAAGAGAGAGATGTAAAGAGAGAGGATGTAAGAGAGAGGGATGTAAGAGAGAGATGTAAGAAAGAGGATGTAAGAGAGAGGGATGTAAGAGAGATGGAAGAGAGATGAAGAAAGAGATGTAAGAGAGAGATGTAAGAGAGGGATGTAAGAGAGAGGGATGTAAGAGAGAGATGTAAGAGAGAGGGATGTAAGAGAGAGGGATGGAAGAGAGAGATGAAAGAAAGAGCGATGTAAAAGAGAGTTGTAAGAAAGAGGGATGTAAGAGAGAGGGATGTAAGAGAGAGATGTAAGAGAGAGATGTACGAAAGAGGGATGTAAGAGAGAGGGATGTAAGAGAGAGGGATGTAAGAGAGAGATGTAAGAAAGAGGGATGTAAGAAAGAGGGATGTAAGAAGAGGGATGTAAGAGAGAGATGTAAGAAAGAGGGATGTAAGAGAGAGGGATGGAAGAGAGAGATGTAAGAAAGAGGGATGTAAGAGAGAGGGATGTAAAAGAGAGGGATGTAAGAGAGAGGGATGTAAGAGAGAGGGATGTAAGAGAGAGGGATGTAAGAGAGAGATGTAAGAGAGAGGTAAGATGTAAGATGTAAGAGAGGGATGTAAGAAAGAGGGATGTAAGAGAGAGATGTAAGAAAGAGGGATGTAAGAAGAGAGAGGGATGTAAGAGAGAGGGATGTAAGAAAGAGGGATGTAAGAGAGAGATGTAAGAGAGAGGGATGTAAGAGAGAGGGATGTAAGAGAGAGATGTAAGAAAGAGGGATGTAAGAAAGATGTAAGAAGAGCGATGTAAGAAAGAGGGATGTAAGAGAGAGGGATGTAAGAGAGAGGGATGTAAGAAAGAGGGATGTAAGAGAGGGATGTAAGAGAGATGTAAGAAAGAGGGATGTAAGAGAGAGAGGGATGGAAGAGAGAGATGTAAGAAAGAGGGATGTAAGAGAGAGGGATGTAAGGAGAGAGGGATGTAAGAGAGAGATGTAAGAAAGAGGGATGTAAGAGAGAGGGATGTAAGAGAGAGGGATGTAAGAAAGAGGGATGTAAGAGAGAGGGATGTAAGAGAGAGATGTAAGAGGATGTAAGAGAGAGATGTAAGAAAGAGGGATGTAAGAGAGAGGGATGTAAGAGAGAGGGATGTAAGAGAGAGATGTAAGAGAGAGGGATGTAAGAGAGAGATGTAAGAGAGAGGGATGTAAGAAAGACGGATGTAAGAAAGAGGGATGTAAGAGAGAGATGTAAGAAAGAGGGATGTAAGAGAGAGGGATGGAAGAGAGAGATGTAAGAGAGAGGGATGTAAGAGAGAGGGATGTAAGAGAGAGGGATGTAAGGGATGTAGAAAGAGGGATGTAAGAAAGAGGGATGTAAGAGAGATGTAAGAGAGAGGGATGTAAGAGAGAGGATGTAAGAAAGAGGGATGTAAGAGAGATGTAAGAGAGAGGGATGTAAGAGAGAGGGATGTAAAGAGAGGGATGTAAGAAAGAGGGATGTAAGAGAGAGATGTAAGAGAGAGATGTAAGAAAGAGGAAAGAGGGATGAAAGAAAGAGGATGTAAGAGAGAGATGATGTAAGAAAGAGGGATGTAAGAGAGAGGGATGTAAGAGAGAGGGATGTAAGAGAGAGATGTAAGAAAGAGGGATGGAAGAGAGAGATGTAAGAAAGAGGGATGTAAGAGAGAGGGAGAGAGAGGGATGTAAGAGAGAGGGATGTAAGAGAGAGGGATGTAAGAGAGAGATATAAGAAAGAGGGATGTAAGAGAGAGGGATGGAAGAAAGAGGGATGTAAGAGAGAGGGATGTAAGAAGAGATGTAAGAAAGAGGGATGTAAGAGAGAGGGATGTAAGAGAGAGATGTAAGAGAGAGATGTACGAAAGAGGGATGTAAGAGAGAGGGATATAAGAGAGAGGGATGTAAGAGAGATGTAAGAAAGAGGGATGGAAGAGAGAGGGATGGAAGAGAGAGATGTAAGAAAGAGAGATGGAAGAGAGAGTTGTAAGAAAGAGGGATGTAAGAGAGAGGGATGTAAGAGAGAGATGTAAGAAAGAGGGATGTAAGAGAGAGGGATGTAAGAGAGAGGGATGTAAGAAAGAGGGATGTAAGAGAGAGGGATGTAAGAAAGAGGGATGTAAGAGAGAGGGATGTAAGAGAGAGGGATGTAAGAGAGAGATGTAAGAAAGAGGGATGAAAGAGAGAGGGATGTAAGAGAGAGATGTAAGAGAGATGGATGTAAGAGAGGGATGTAAGAGAGAGAGGGATGGATGTAAGAGAGAGGGATGTAAGAGAGAGGATGTAAGAGAGAGGGATGTAAGAGAGATGGATGAAGAGAGGGATGGAAGAGAAGAGAGAGGGATGTAAGAGAGAGGGATGTAAGAGAGAGGATGTAAGAGAGAGGATGTAAGAAAGAGGGATGTAAGAGAGGATGTAAGAGAGAGGATGTAAGAAAGAGGGATGTAAGAGAGAGGGATGTAAGAGAGAGGATGTAAGAAAGAGGGATGTAAGAGAGAGGGATGTAAGAGAGAGGGATGTAAGAGAGATGTAAGAAAGAGGGAGAAGAGAGGGATGTAAGAAAGAGGGATGTAAGAGAGAGGGATGTAAGAGAGAGATGGAAAGAAAGAGGGATGTAAGAGAGAGGGATGTAAGAGAGAGGATGTAAGAGAGGGATGTAAGAGAGAGGGATGTAAGAAAGAGGATGTAAGAAGAGAGGGATGTAAGAGAGAGATGTAAGAAGAGGGATGTAAGAGAGAGGGATGTAAGAGAGAGATGTAAGAGAGAAAGAGAGGATGTAAGAGAGGATGTAAGAAAGAGGGATGTAAGAGAGAGATGTAAGAAAGAGGGATGGAAGAGAGAGGGATGGAAGAGAAAAATGGAAGAGAGGGATGGAAGAGAGAGATGTAAGAAAGAGGGATGTAAGAGAGAGGGATGGAAGAGAGAGATGTAAGAAAGAGGGATGTAAGAGAGAGGGATGGAAGAGAGAGATGTAAGAGAGAGGGATGTAGAGAGAGGGATGTATGAGAGAGGGATGTGAAGGATGTATGAGAGAGGGATGTAAGAAAGAGGGATGTAAGAAAGAGGGATGTAAGAAAGAGGGATGGAAGATGTAAGAGAGATGTAAGATGGATGTAGAAAGAGGGATGTAAGAGAGAGAGGATGTAAGAGAGAGATGTAAGAGAGAGATGTAAGAAAGAGAGGGATGGAAGATGAGAGATGTAAGAAAGAGGGATGTAAGAGAGGATGATGAGATGTAAGAAAGAGGGATGTAAGAGAGAGGGATGGAAGAGAGAGATGTAAGAGAGAGGATGATGTGGAAAGAGGGATGTAAGAGAGAGATGTAAGGGATGTAAGAGAGAGGGATGTAAGAGAGAGATGTAAGAAAGAGGGATGTAAGAGAGAGGGATGTAAGAAAGAGGGATGTAAGAGAGAGATGTAAGAGAGAGGGATGTAAGAGAGAGGGATGTAAGAGAGAGATGTAAGAAAGAGGGATGTAAGAGAGAGGGATGTAAGAGAGAGGGATGTAAGAGAGAGGGATGTAAGAGAGAGGGATGTAAGAAAGAGGGATGTAAGAGAGAGATGTAAGAAAGAGGGATGTAAGAGAGAGGGATGTAAGAGAGAGGGATGTAAGAGAGAGGGATGTAAGAGAGAGATGTAAGAAAGAGATGGAAGAGAGAGGGATGTAAGAGAGAGATGTAAGAGAGAGGGATGTAAGAGAGAGATGTAAGAAAGAGGGATGGAAGAGAGAGGGATGTAAGAAAGAGGGATGTAAGAAAGAGGGATGTAAGAGAGAGATGTAAGAGAGATGTAAGAAAGATGGATGTAAGAGAGAGGGATGGAAGATGAAGAGATGTAAGAAGAAAGAGGGATGTAAGAAAGAGGGATGTAAGAGAGAGGGATGTAAGAAAGAGGGATGTAAGAGAGAGGATGTAAGAGAGAGGGATGTAAGAGAGAGGGAAGAGAGAGGATGTAAGAGAGATGAGGGATGTAAGAGAGAGGGATGTAAGAAAGAGGATGATAAGAGAAGAGGGATGTAAGAGAGGATGTAGAAGAGGGATGTAAGAGAGGGATGTAAGAGAGAGGGATGGATGGAAGAGATGTAAGAGAGATGTAAGAAAGAGGGATGTAAGAAAGAGGGATGTAAGAAAGAGGAAAGAGATGTAAGAGAGAGGGATGTAAGAGAGGGATGTAAGAGAGGGATAAAGAGAGAGGATGTAAGAAAGAGGGATGTAAGAGAGAGAGGGATGTAAGAGAGAGATGTAAGAAAGAGGGATGGAAGAGAGGGATGATGTAAGAGAGAGGGATGGAAGAAGAGAGAGATGGGATGTAAGAGAGAGATGTAAGAAAGAGGGATGAAGAGAGAGATGTAAGAGAAGAGGAGATGTAAGAGAGAGGGATGTAAGAGAGAGATGTAAGAAAGAGGGATGTAAGAGAGAGATGGAAGAAAGAGGGATGTAAGAGAGAGATGTAAGAAAGAGGGATGTAAGAGAGAGGGATGAAGAGAGGATGTAAGAGAGAGGGATGTAAGAGAGGGATGTAAGAGAGATGATGTAAGAGGGATGAGAGAGATGTAAGAAAGAGGGATGTAAGAGAGAGATGTAAGAGAGAGGATGGAATGGAAGAGAGAGGGATGGAAGAGAGGATGTAAGAGAGAGGGATGTAAGAGAGAGGGATGAAGAAGATGTAAGAAAGAGGATGTAAGAAAGAGGGATGTAAGAGAGAGGGATGTAAGAGAGAGATGTAAGAAAGAGGGATGTAAGAGAGATGTAAGAAAGAGGGATGTAAGAGAGGATGTAAGAAAGAGAGGATGTAAGAGAGAGGGATGTAAGAGAGAGATGTAAGAGAGGGATGTAAGAGAGAGAAAGAAAGAGGATGTAAGAGAGAGGATGTAAGAAAGAGGATGGATGTAAGAGAGATGTAAGAGAGGATGTAAGAGAGGGATGTAAGAGAGAGGGATGGAAGACAGAGAGATGTAGAGAGAGGGATGTAAGAGAGAGGGATGGAAGAGAGATGTAAGAGAGAGGGATGTAAGAGAGAGGGATGTAAGAGAGAGATGTAAGAGAGAGGGATGTAAGAGAGAGGGATGTAAGAGAGATGTAAGAGAGAGGGATGTAAGAGAGAGAGAGATGTAAGAGAGAGGGATGTAAGAGAGAGGGATGTAAGAGAGAGGATGTAAGAGAGAGATGTAAGAGAGAGGGATGTAAGAGAGGGATGTAAGAAAGAGGGATGGAAGAGAGAGATGTAAGAGAGAGATGAAGAGAGAGGATGTAGAGAGAGAGATGGAAGAAAGAGGGATGGAAGAGAGATGGAAAGAGAGAGGATGTAAGAGAGAGATGTAAGAAAGAGGGATGTAAGAGAGAGGATGGAAGAGAGAGGGTGAGAGAGGGATGTAAGAGAGAGATGTAAGAAAGAGGGATGTAAGAGAGAGATGTAAGAAAGAGGGATGTAAAAGAGAGTTGTAAGAAAGAGGGATGAAAGAAAGAGCGATGTAAAAGAGAGTTGTAAGAAAGAGGGATGTAAGAGAGAGGGATGTAAGAGAGAGATGTAAGAGAGAGATGTACGAAAGAGGGATGTAAGAGAGAGGGATATAAGAGAGAGGGATGTAAGAGAGAGGGATGGAAAGAGAGAGGGATGTAAAGAGAGGATGTAAGAAGAGATGTAAGAAAGATGTAAGAGAGAGGGATGAAGAGAGAGATGTAAGAAAGAGGGATGTAAGAGAAGAGATGTAAGAAAGATGTAAGAGAAGAGATGTAAGAGAGAGATGTAAGAAAGAGGGATGTAAGAGAGAGATGGAAGAGAGATGTAAGAGGATGTAAGAAGAGATGTAAGATGAGAGGATGTAAGAGAGAGATGTAAGAAAGAGGATGTAAGAGAGAGATGTAAGAAAGAGGGATGTAAGAGAGAGGATGTAAGAATGTAAGAGAGGATGTAAGAAGAGGGATGGAAGAGAGAGGGATGTAAAGAGGATGTAAGAGAGAGATGTAAGAGAGAGGATGTAAGAAAGAGGGATGTAAGAGAGAGAGGATGTAAGAAGAGAGGGATGTAAGAGAGAGGATGTAAGAGAGAGGATGTAAGAAAGAGGATGGGATGTAAGAGAAAGAGATGTAAGGATGTAAGAGAGAGATGTAAGAAGGGATGAGATGTGGAAGAGAGGATGTAAGAGAGGGAGAGGATGTAAGAAAGAGGATGTAAGAGAGAGATGTAAGAGAGAGGGATGTAAGAGAGGATGTAAGAGAGGATGTAAGAAAGAGAGATGTAAGAAAGAGGGATGTAAGAGAGAGGATGTAAGAGAGAGGGATGTAAGATGTAAGAGGGATGTAAGAGAGGATGGAAGAGAGGATGTAAGAAAGAGGGATGGAAGAGAGGGATGTAGATGTAAGAGGGATGTAAGAGAGAGGATGTAAGAGAGAGGGATGTAAGAGAGAGATGAAGAAAGAGGATGTAAGAAAGAGGGATGTAAGAGAGAGGATGTAAGAAAGAGGATGTAAGAGAGAGGGATGTAAGAAAGATGTAAAAGAGGGATGTAAGAGAGAGATGTAAGAAAGATGTAAGAGAGATGTAAGAGAGGATGTAAGAGAGAGATGTAAGAGAAAGAGGGATGTAAGAGAGAGGGATGTAAGAGAGAGGGATGTAAGAGAGGGATGTAAGAAAGAGATGTAAGAAAGAGGGATGTAAGAGAGAGATGTAAGAAAGAGGGATGTAAGAGAGATGTAAAGAAAAGAGGGATGTAAGAGAGAGATGTAAGAGAGAGATGGGATGGGATGTAAGAGAGAGGGATGTAAGAGAAGAGAGATGTAAGAGAGAGGGATGTAAGAGAGAGATGTAAGAGAGAGGGATGTAAGAGAGAGATGTAAGAAAGAGGGATGTAAGAGAGGGATGTAAGAGAGAGGGATGTAAGAGAGAGGGATGTAAGAGAGAGATGTAAGAAAGAGGGATGTAAGAGAGAGGGATGTAAGAGAGAGATGTAAGAAAGAGGGATGGAAGAGAGAGGGATGGAAGAGAAAGATGGAAGAGAGAGATGGAAGAGAGAGGAAGAGAGAGGGATGGAAGAGAGAGGGATGTAAGAGAGAGATGTAAGAGAGAGGGATGTAAGAGAGAGGGATGTAAGAAAGAGGGATGTAAGAGAGAGATGTAAGAAAGAGGGATGTAAGAGAGAGGGATGGAAGAGAGGGATGTAAGAGAGAGATGTAAGAAAGAGGGATGTAAGAGAGAGGGATGTAAGAGAGGATGTAAGAGAGAGGGATGTAAGAAAGAGGGATGGAATGAAGAGAGGGATGTAAGAGAGAGGATGTAAGAGAGAGATGTAAGAAAGAGGGATGTAAGAGAGGGGATGTAAGAGAGAGGGATGTAAGAGAGAGGGATGTAAGAGAGAGGATGTAAGAGAGAGGATGTAAAGAGGGATGTAAGAGAGGATGTAAAAAGAGGGATGTAAGAGAGAGGATGTAAGGGATGTAAGAGGGATGTAAGAAAGAGGGATGGAAGAGAGAGATGTAAGAGAGAGATGTAAGAAGAGATGTAAGATAGAGATGGAAGAAATAGGATGGAAGAGAGAGGGATGGAAGAGGGATGTAAGAGAGAGATGTAAGAAAGAGGGATGGAAGAGAGAGATGTAAGAGAGATATGTAAGAAAGAGGGATGTAAGAGAGAGATTTAAGAAAGAGGGATGTAAGAGAGAGGGCTGGAAGAGAGAGATGTAAGAAAGAGGGATGAAAGAGAGAGGGATGTAAGAAAGAGGCATGTAAGAGAGAGGGATGTAAGAGAGAGGGATGTAAGAGAGAGATGTAAGAAAGAGGGATGAAAGAGAGAGGGATGTAAGAGAGAGATGTAAGAGAGATGGATGTAAGAGAGAGGGATGTAAGAGAGAGGGATGTAAGAGAGAGGGATGTAAGAGAGAAGGATGAAAGAAAGAGGGATGTAAGAGACAGATGTAAGAAAGAGGGATGTGAGAGAGGGATGGAAGAGAGAGATGTAAGAAAGAGGGATGTAAGAGAGAGGGATGTAAGAGAGAGGATGAAAGAGAGAGGATGTAAGAGAGAGATGTAAGAAAGAGGGATGGAAGAGAGAGGGATGGAAGAGAGAGGGATGTAAGAGAGAGGGATGTAAGAGAGAGGGATGTAAGAGAGAGATGTAAGAAAGAGGGATGTAAGAGAGAGATGTAAGAAAGAGGGATGTAAGAGAGAGATGTAAGAAAGAGGGATGTAAGAGAGAGATGGAAGAGAGAGGGATGGAAGAGAGAGAAGAGAGGATGGAAGAGAGAGGGAGAGAGAGGGATGGAAGAGAGAGAGAGATGTAAGAGAGAGATGAAAGAAAGAGGGATGTAAGAGAGAGATGGAAGAAAGAGGGATGGAAGAGAGAGATGTAAGAGAGAGATGTAAGAAAGAGAGATGGAAGAAATAGGGATGGAAGAGAGAGGGATGGAAGAGAGAGGGAGAGAGAGGGATGGAAGAGAGAGATGTAAGAGAGATATGTAAGAAAGAGGGATGTAAGAGAGAGATGTAAGAAAGAGGGATGTAAGAGAGAGGGATGGAAGAGAGAGATGGAAGAAAGAGGGATGGAAGAGAGAGGGATGGAAGAGAGAGATGAAAGAAAGAGCGATGTAAAAGAGAGTTGTAAGAAAGAGGGATGTAAGAGAGAGGGATGTAAGAGAGAGATATAAGAGAGAGATGTAAGAGGGAGATGTAAGAAAGAGGGATGTAAGAGAGAGGGATGTAAGAGAGAGATGTAAGAGAGAGATGTAAGAAAGAGGGATGTAAGATGGGATGGAAGAGAGAGGGATGTAAGAGAGAGGATGTAAGAGAGAGGGATGTAAGAGAGAGGATGTAAGAGAGAGATGTAAGAGAGAGAGATGTAAGAGAGAGAAAGAGAGAGATGTAAGAGAGAGGATGTAAGAGAGGGGATGTAAGAGATGTAAGAGAGAGGGATGTAAGAGAGAGGATGGAGAGATGTAAGAGAGGGATGTAAGAGAGGGATGTAAGAGAGAGGGATGGAAGAGAGAGGGATGGAAGAGAGAGATGTAAGAGAGAGGATGTAAGAGAGAGGGATGTAAGAGAGAGGGATGTAAGAGAGAGGATGTAAGAGAGAGGGATGTAAGAGAGAGGATGTAAGAGAGAGGGATGTAAGAGAGAGGGATGTAAGAGATGTAAGAGAGAAGAGAGAGATGTAAGAGAGAGATGTAAGAGAGTGGGATGTAAGAGAGGGATGTAAGAGAGAGGGATGTAAGAGAGATGTAAGAGAGAGATGTAAGAGAGTGGGATGTAAGAGAGAGGGATGTAAGAGAGAGAGATGTAAGAGAGAGAGAGGGGAGAGGGATGGAAGAGAGAGATGTAAGAAAGAGGGATGGAAGAGAGAGGGATGGAAGAGAGAGATGGATGAGAGGGGGATGGAAGAGAGAGGGATGAAAGAGAGAGAGATGGAAGAAAAGGGGAGGAGGTGAGGAAAAGAAGGAGAGAGAGTGTCCGGGTGCCCCCATTTCAAAGCCTTGGTGAATTTGTCTCAAAACAAAGTGATGTATGTCAAGCACATAGCATAATGATCAGTGTTCACATGAAAAGTATTGTTTGCTCTTGAAAAACACTTACAGTTTATGTATTTTTTTTGCCTTCCCAAGTAAAATGAGTTAAAACATTTGAACTTATACTTTGTTGTATGTTTCTGAATGATGAACCATGCTGTCTTGTTGACAATATGACCTGGCTCTTTCTCCCGTTCACGTCATGGGCCATAGCACGGTGCAGCCCAGTCCAGCTCAATCAAACTACCTCATGGAGACACACTTCTTGTTATAGCCATAGGTCAGTTCCAATTCAAACATACCAGGACAGTCATACATGATGCACGTGTACAGCATACCCCAACCCCTGAACACACACTTTACACACACAGACTCCAAACACATTCCCAGCCATGCAAACACACAACCCTGTAGACCTGCAGGGTCCAGATGGCTAGAGAGGGTTGGAGTGGTCCAGGGGGCTGGAGTGGTCCAGAGGGCTAGAGATGGCTGGAGTGGTCCAGAGGGCTGGAGTGGTCCAGAGGGCTGGAGTGGTCCAGAGGGCTGGAGTGGTGCAGAGGGCTGGAGTGGTGCAGAGGGCAAGAGAGGGCTGGAGTGGTCCAGAGGGCTAGAGTGGTCCAGGGGGCTAGAGAGGGCTGCAGTGGTCCAGAGGGCTGGAGTGGTCCAGAGGTCAGGAGAGTGCTGGAGTGGTCTAGAGGTCTAGAAAGGGCTGGAGAGGTCCAGAGGGCTAGAGAGGGCTGGAAGGGTCCAAAGGGGTGGAGTGGTCCAGAGGGCTGGAGAGGGCTGGAGTTGTCCAGAGGTCTAGAGGGGCTGGAGTGGTCCAGAGGTCAGGAGAGGGCTGGAGTGGTCTAGAGGTCTAGAAAGGGCTGGAGAGGTCCAGAGGGCTAGAGAGGGCTGGAAGGGTCCAAAGGGGTGGAGTGGTCCAGAGGGCTGGAGAGGGCTGGAGTTGTCCAGAGGTCTAGAGAGGGCTGGAGTGGTCCAGAAGGCTGGAAAGGGCTGGAGTGGTTCAGAGGGCTGGAGAGTTTCAGAGGGCTGGAGTGGTTCAGAGAGCTGGAGTGGTTCAGAGGGCTGGAGTGTTTCAGAGGGCTGGAGTGTTTCAGAGGGCTGGAGTGTTTCAGAGGGCTGGAGTGTTTCAGAGGGCTGGAGTGTTTCAGAGGGCTGGAGTGTTTCAGAGGGCTGGAGTGTTTCAGAGGGCTGGAGTGTTTCAGAGGGCTGGAGTGTTTCAGAGGGCTGGAGTGTTTCAGAGGGCTGGAGTGTTTCAGAGGGCTGGAGTGTTTCAGAGGGCTGGAGGGCTGGAGTGGTCAGAGGGCTGAGATGGCTGGAGTGGTCCAGAGGGCTGCAGGGCTGAGGGCCAGAGGGCTGGAGGGCTGGTGGTCCAGAGGGCTGGAGAGGTCCAGGGGCTAGAGAGTGGCTGGAGAGGGTCAGAGGGCTGCAGTGGTCTAGAGGGGCTGGAAGGGAGGGAGAGGGCTGGAGTGGTCTAGAGGTCAGAAAGGGCTGGAGAGGTCCAGAGGGCTAGAGAGGGCTGGAAGGGTCCAGAGGGCTGGAGTGGTCCAGAGGGCTGGAGTGGTCCAGAGGGCTAGAGAGGGCTGGAGTTGTCCAGAGGTCTAGAGAGGGCTGGAGTGGTCCAGAAGGCTGGAGTGGTCCAGAGGGCTGGAGCCAGAGGGCCAGAGGGCTGAGATGGCTGGAGGGTCCAGAGGCCTAGAGAGGGCTGGAGGGTCCAGAGGGCTGCAGCGGTCTAGAGGGCTGGAAAGGGATGGAGTGGTTCAGAGGGCTGGAGTGGTTCAGAGGGCTGGAGGGTCCAGAGGGCTGGAGTGGGCCAGAGGGCTGGAAGAAGAGAGGGCTGGAGGGTCCAGAGGGCTGGAGTGGTCCAGAGGGCTAGAGAGGGCTGGAGTGGTCCAGAGGGCTAGAGAGAGGGCTGGTCCAGAGGCTAGGAGGACTGCAGGGGTCTAGAGGGCTGCAGTGGTCCAGAGGGCTGGAGTGGTCCAGAGGGCTAGAGAGGGCTGGAGTGGTCCAGAGGGCTGGAATGGTCCAGAGGGCTGGAAAGGGCTGGAGTGGTTCAGAGGTCTGGAGTGGTCCAGAGGGCTGGAGTGGTTCAGAGGGCTGGAGTGGTCCAGGGGGCTAGAGATGGCTGGAGTGGTCCAGAGGGTTGGAGTGGTCCAGAGGGCTGCAGTGGTCCAGAGGGCTAGAGACGGCTGGAGTGGTCCAGAGGGCTGGAGTGGTCCAGAGGGCTGGAGTGGTCCAGAGGGCTAGAGGGGCTGGAGTGGTCCAGGGGGCTGAGAAGGCTGAGTGGTCCAGAGGGCTGGAATGGTCCAGAGGGCTAGAGAGGGCTGGAGTGGTCCAGGGGCTAGAGAGGGCTGCAATTGTCCAGAGGGCTGGAGTGGTTCAGAGGTCTGGAAAGGGCTGGAGTGGTTCAGAGGTCTGGAGTGGTCCAGAGGGCTGGAGCGGTTCAGAGGGCTGGAGCGGTCCAGAGGGCTGGAGCGGTCCAGAGGGCTGGAGCGGTCCAGAGGGCTGGAGTGGTCCAGAGCGCTGGAGTGGTCCAGAGGGCTAGAGTGGCTGGAGTGGTCCAGAGGGCTGGAATGGTCCTGAGGGCTGGAATGGTCCAGAGGGCTAGAGTTGGCTGGAGTGGTCCAGAGGGCTGGAGTGGTCCAGAGGGCTAGATAGGGCTGGAGTGGTCCAGAGGGCTGGAATGGTCCAGAGGGCTGCAGTGGTCCAGAGGGCTAGAGACAGCTGGAGTGGTCCAGAGGGCTAGAGAGGGCTGGAGTGGTCCAGGGGGCTAGAGAGGGCTGGAGTGGTCCAGAGGGCTGGAATGGTCCAGAGGGCTAGAGAGGGCTGGAGTGGTCCAGGGGCTAGAGAGGGCTGCAGTGTTCCAGAGGGCTGGAGTGGTCCAGAGGGCTGGAAAGGGCTGGAGTGTTTCAGAGGTCTGGAGTGGTCCAGAGGGCTGGAGTGGTCCAGGGGCTAGAGCTGGCTGGATTGGTCCAGAGGGATGGAGTGGTCCAGAGGGCTAGATAGGGCTGGAGTGGTCCATAGGGCTGGAGTGGTCCAGAGGTCTACAGAGGGCTGGAGTGGTCCAGAGGGTTGGAGTGGTCCAGAGGGCTGCAGTGGTCCAGAGGGCTGAGAGGGCTGGAGTGGTGCAGGGGGCTAGAGAGGGCTGGAGTGGTCCAGAGGGCTGGAGTGGTCCAGAGGGCTGGAGTGGTCCAGAGGGCTGAGATGGCTGGAGTGGTCCAGAGGGCTAGATAGGGCTGGAGTGGTCCAGAGGGTTGGAGTGGTCCAGAGGGCTGCAGTGGTCCAGAGGGCTAGAGACGGCTGGAGTGGTCCAGAGGGCTGGAGTGGTCCAGAGGGCTAGAGAGGGCTGGAGTGGTCCAGGGGGCTAGAGAGGGCTGGAGTGGTCCAGAGGGCTGGAATGGTCCAGAGGGCTGAGAGGGCTGGAGTGGTCCAGGGGGCTAGAGAGGGCTGCAATTGTCCAGAGGGCTGGAGTGGTTCAGAGGTCTGGAAAGGGCTGGAGTGGTTCAGAGGTCTGGAGTGGTCCAGAGGGCTGGAGAGGGCTGGAGTGGTCTAGAGGTCTAGAAAGGGCTGGAGAGGTCCAGAGGGCTAGAGAGGGCTGGAAGGGTCCAAAGGGGTGGAGTGGTCCAGAGGGCTGGAGTGGTCCAGAGGGCTGAGAGGGCTGGAGTTGTCCAGAGGTCTAGAGAGGGCTGGAGTGGTCCAGAAGGCTGGAAAGGGCTGGAGTGGTTCAGAGGGCTGGAGTGGTCCAGAGGGCTAGAGAGGGCTGGAGTGGTCTAGAGGTCTAGAAAGGGCTGGAGAGGTCCAGAGGGCTAGAGAGGGCTGGAAGGGTCCAAAGGGGTGGAGTGGTCCAGAGGGCTGGAGTGGTCCAGAGGGCTAGAGAGGGCTGGAGTTGTCCAGAGGTCTAGAGAGGGCTGGAGTGGTCCAGAAGGCTGGAAAGGGCTGGAGTGGTTCAGAGGGCTGGAGTGGTTCAGAGGTCTGGAAAGGGCTGGAGTGGTTCAGAGGTCTGGAGTGGTCCAGAGGGCTAGAGATGGCTGGAGTGGTCCAGAGGCCTAGAGAGGGCTGGAGTGGTCCAGAGGGCTGCAGCGGTCTAGAGGGCTGGAAAGGGATGGAGTGGTTCAGAGGGCTGGAGTGGTCCAGAGGGCTGGAGTGGTCCAAAGGGTAGGAGTGGTCCAGAGGGCTGCAGTGGTCCAGAGGGCTAGAGAGGGCTGGAGTAGTCCAGAGGGCTGGAGTGGTCCAGAGGGCTAGAGAGGGCTGTAGTGGTCCAGCGGGCTAGGGAGGACTGCAGGGGTCCAGAGGGCTAGAGAGGGCTGCAGTGGTCCAGAGGGCTGGAGTGGTCCAGAGGGCTAGAGAGGGCTGGAGTGGTCCAGAGGGCTGGAATGGTCCAGAGGGCTGGAAAGGGCTGGAGTGGTTCAGAGGTCTGGAGTGGTCCAGAGGGCTGGAGTGGTTCAGAGGGCTGGAGTGGTCCAGAGGGCTGGAGTGGTCCAGAGGGCTAGAGAGGGCTGGAGTGGTCCAGAGGGCTGGAATTGTCCAGAGGGCTGGAAAGGGCTGGAGTGGTTCAGAGGTCTGGAGTGGTCCAGACAGCTGGAGTGGTTCAGAGGGCTGGAGTGGTTCAGAGGGCTGGAGTGGTTCAGAGGGCTGGAGTGGTCCAGAGGGCTGGAGTGGTCCAGAGGGCTGGAGTGGTCCAGAGGGCTAGATAGGGCTGGAGTGGTCCAGAGGGCTGGAGTGGTCCAGAGGGTTGGAGTGGTCCAGAGGGCTAGAGACGGCTGGAGTGGTCCAGAGGGCTGAGAGGGCTGGAGGGCCCAGGGGGCTAGAGAGGGCTGCAGTGGTCCAGAGGGCTGGAGTGGTCCAGAGGGCTGGAAAGGGCTGGAGTGGTTCAGAGGTCTGGAGTGGTCCAGAGGGCTGGAGTGGTCCAGAGGGCTAGATAGGGCTGGAGTGGTCCAGAGGGCTGGAGTGGTCCAGAGGGTTGGAGTGGTCCAGAGGGCTGCAGTGGTCCAGAGGGCTAGAGACGGCTGGAGTGGTCCAGAGGGCTGAAAGGGCTGGAGTGGCCCAGGGGCCAGAGAGGGCTGCAGTGGTCCAGAGGGCTGGAGTGGTCCAGAGGGCTGGAAAGGGCTGGAGTGGTTCAGAGGTCTGGAGTGGTCCAGAGGGCTGGTGGTCCAGAGGGCTAGAGAGGGCTGGAGTGGTCCAGAGGGCTGGAGTGGTCCAGGGGGCTAGAGATGGCTGGAGTGGTCCAGAGGGCTGGAGTGGTCCAGAGGGCTAGATAGGGCTGGAGTGGTCCAGAGGGTTGGAGTGGTCCAGAGGGCTGCAGTGGTCCAGAGGGCTAGAGACGGCTGGAGTGGTCCAGAGGGCTAGAGAGGGCTGGAGTGGTCCAGGGGGCTAGAGAGGGCTGGAGTGGTCCAGAGGGCTGGAATGGTCCAGAGGGCTAGAGAGGGCTGGAGTGGTCCAGGGGCTAGAGAGGGCTGCAATTGTCCAGAGGGCTGGAGTGGTTCAGAGGTCTGGAAAGGGCTGGAGTGGTTCAGAGGTCTGGAGTGGTCCAGAGGGCTGGAGCGGTTCAGAGGGCTGGAGCGGTTCAGAGGGCTGGAGCGGTCCAGAGGGCTGGAGCGGTCCAGAGGGCTGAGAGGGCTGGAGTGGTCCAGGGGCTGGAGGGCTGGAGTGGTCCAGAGGGCTGGAATGGTCCAGAGGGCTGAGAGGGCTGGAGTGGTCCAGGGGGCTAGAGAGGGCTGCAGTGTTCCAGAGGGCTGGAGTGGTCCAGAGGGCTGGAAAGGGCTGGAGTGTTTCAGAGGGCTGGAGTGGTCCAGAGGGCTGGAGTGGTCCAGAGGGCTAGAGTAGGGCTGGAGTGGTCCAGAGGGCTGGAGTGGTCCAGAGGGCTACAGAGGGCTGGAGTGGTCCAGAGGGCTGGAGTGGTCCAGAGGGCTGCAGTGGTCCAGAGGGCTAGAGAGGGCTGGAGTGGTGCAGGGGGCTAGAGAGGGCTGGAGTGGTCCAGAGGGCTGGAGTGGTCCAGAGGGCTGGAGTGGTCCAGAGGGCTGGATGGCTGGAGTGGTCCAGAGGGCTAGATAGGGCTGGAGTGGTCCAGAGGGCTGGAGTGGTCCAGAGGGTAGGAGTGGTCCAGAGGGTAGGAGTGGTCCAGAGGGCTGCAGTGGTCCAGAGGGCTAGAGAGGGCTGGAGTGGTCCAGAAGGCTGGAGTGGTCCAGAGCGCTGGAGTGGTCGAGGGCTAGAGTGGCTGGAGTGGTCCAGAGGGCTGGAATGGTCCAGAGGGCTAGATAGGGCTGGAGTGGTCCAGAGGGCTGGGGTCTGGAGTGGTCCAGAGGGCTGGAGTGGTCCAGAGGGCTGGAGTGGTCCAGAGGGCTGGAGTGGTCCAGAGGGCTGGAGTGGTCCAGAGGGCTAGAAAGGGCTGGAGTGGTTCAGAGGTCTGGACTGGTCCAGAGGGCTGGAATGGTTCAGAGGGCTGGAGTGGTCCAGGGGCTAGAGACGGCTGGAGTGGTCCAGAGGGCTGGAGGGCTGGAGTGGTCCAGAGGGCTGGAATTGTCCAGAGGGCTAGAGGGTCTGGAGTGATCCAGAGGGCTGGAGTGGTCCAGAGGGCTAGATAGGGCTGGAGTGGTCCAGAGGGTTGGAGTGGTCCAGAGGGCTGCAGTGGTCCAGAGGGCTAGAGACGGCTGGAGTGGTCCAGAGGGCTGGAGTGGTCCAGAGGGCTAGAGAGGGCTGGAGTGGTCCAGGGGGCTAGAGAGGGCTGGAGTGGTCCAGAGGGCTGGAATGGTCCAGAGGGCTAGAGAGGGCTGGAGTGGTCCAGGGGGCTAGAGAGGGCTGCAATTGTCCAGAGGGCTGGAGTGGTTCAGAGGTCTGGAAAGGGCTGGAGTGGTTCAGAGGTCTGGAGTGGTCCAGAGGGCTGGAGAGGGCTGGAGTGGTCTAGAGGTCTAGAAAGGGCTGGAGAGGTCCAGAGGGCTAGAGAGGGCTGGAAGGGTCCAAAGGGGTGGAGTGGTCCAGAGGGCTGGAGTGGTCCAGAGGGCTAGAGAGGGCTGGAGTTGTCCAGAGGTCTAGAGAGGGCTGGAGTGGTCCAGAAGGCTGGAAAGGGCTGGAGTGGTTCAGAGGGCTGGAGTGGTCCAGAGGGCTAGAGAGGGCTGGAGTGGTCTAGAGGTCTAGAAAGGGCTGGAGAGGTCCAGAGGGCTAGAGAGGGCTGGAAGGGTCCAAAGGGGTGGAGTGGTCCAGAGGGCTGGAGTGGTCCAGAGGGCTAGAGAGGGCTGGAGTTGTCCAGAGGTCTAGAGAGGGCTGGAGTGGTCCAGAAGGCTGGAAAGGGCTGGAGTGGTTCAGAGGGCTGGAGTGGTCCAGAGGGCTGGAAGAGGGCTGGAGCGGTCCAGAGGGCTGTCCAGAGGGCTGGAGTGGTCCAGAGGGCTAGAGATGGCTGGAGTGGTCCAGAGGCCTAGAGAGGGCTGGAGTGGTCCAGAGGGCTGCAGCGGTCTAGAGGGCTGGAAAGGGATGGAGTGGTTCAGAGGGCTGGAGTGGTTCAGAGGGCTGGAGTGGTCCAGAGGGCTGGAGTGGTCCAAAGGGTAGGAGTGGTCCAGAGGGCTGCAGTGGTCCAGAGGGCTAGAGAGGGCTGGAGTAGTCCAGAGGGCTGGAGTGGTCCAGAGGGCTAGAGAGGGCTGTAGTGGTCCAGCGGGCTAGGGAGGACTGCAGGGGTCCAGAGGGCTAGAGAGGGCTGCAGTGGTCCAGAGGGCTGGAGTGGTCCAGAGGGCTAGAGAGGGCTGGAGTGGTCCAGAGGGCTGGAATGGTCCAGAGGGCTGGAAAGGGCTGGAGTGGTTCAGAGGTCTGGAGTGGTCCAGAGGGCTGGAGTGGTTCAGAGGGCTGGAGTGGTCCAGAGGGCTGGAGTGGTCCAGAGGGCTAGAGAGGGCTGGAGTGGTCCAGAGGGCTGGAATTGTCCAGAGGGCTGGAAAGGGCTGGAGTGGTTCAGAGGTCTGGAGTGGTCCAGACAGCTGGAGTGGTTCAGAGGGCTGGAGTGGTTCAGAGGGCTGGAGTGGTCCAGAGGGCTGGAGTGGTCCAGAGGGCTGGAGTGGTCCAGAGGGCTAGATAGGGCTGGAGTGGTCCAGAGGGCTGGAGTGGTCCAGAGGGCTGGAGTGGTCCAGAGGGCTAGAGACGGCTGGAGTGGTCCAGAGGGCTGAGAGGGCTGGAGTGGCCCAGGGGGCTAGAGAGGGCTGCAGTGGTCCAGAGGGCTGGAGTGGTCCAGAGGGCTGGAAAGGGCTGGAGTGGTTCAGAGGTCTGGAGTGGTCCAGAGGGCTGGAGTGGTCCAGAGGGCTAGATAGGGCTGGAGTGGTCCAGAGGGCTGGAGTGGTCCAGAGGGCTGGAGTGGTCCAGAGGGCTCGGCTGGAGTGGTCCAGAGGGCTGAAAGGGCTGGAGTGGCCCAGGGGCTAGAGAGGGCTGCAGTGGTCCAGAGGGCTGGAGTGGTCCAGAGGGCTGGAAAGGGCTGGAGTGGTTCAGAGGTCTGGAGTGGTCCAGAGGGCTGGAGTGGTCCAGAGGGCTAGAGAGGGCTGGAGTGGTCCAGAGGGCTGGAGTGGTCCAGGGGGCTAGAGATGGCTGGAGTGGTCCAGAGGGCTGGAGTGGTCCAGAGGGCTGGATAGGGCTGGAGTGGTCCAGAGGGTCTGGAGTGGTCCAGAGGGCTGCAGTGGTCCAGAGGGCTAGAGACGGCTGGAGTGGTCCAGAGGGCTGAGAGGGCTGGAGTGGTCCAGGGGCTAGAGAGGCTGGAGTGGTCCAGAGGGCTGGAATGGTCCAGAGGGCTAGAGAGGGCTGGAGTGGTCCAGGGGGCTGAGAGGGCTGCAATTGTCCAGAGGGCTGGAGTGGTTCAGAGGTCTGGAAAGGGCTGGAGTGGTTCAGAGGTCTGGAGTGGTCCAGAGGGCTGGAGCGGTTCAGAGGGCTGGAGCGGTTCAGAGGGCTGGAGCGGTCCAGAGGGCTGGAGCGGTCCAGAGGGCTGGAGCGGTCCAGAGGGCTGGAGCGGTCCAGAGGGCTGGAGTGGTCCAGAGCGCTGGAGTGGTCCAGAGGGCTGAGTGGCTGGAGTGGTCCAGAGGGCTGGAATGGTCCTGAGGGCTGGAATGGTCCAGAGGGCTGAGTTGGCTGGAGTGGTCCAGAGGGCTGGAGTGGTCCAGAGGGCTGGATAGGGCTGGTGGTCCAGAGGGCTGGAATGGTCCAGAGGGCTGCAGTGGTCCAGAGGGCTAGAGACAGCTGGAGTGGTCCAGAGGGCTAGAGAGGGCTGGAGTGGTCCAGGGGGCTAGAGAGGGCTGGAGTGGTCCAGAGGGCTGGAATGGTCCAGAGGGCTAGAGAGGGCTGGAGTGGTCCAGGGGGCTAGAGAGGGCTGCAGTGTTCCAGAGGGCTGGAGTGGTCCAGAGGGCTGGAAAGGGCTGGAGTGTTTCAGAGGTCTGGAGTGGTCCAGAGGGCTGGAGTGGTCCAGGGGGCTGGAGCTGGCTGGATTGGTCCAGAGGGCTGGAGTGGTCCAGAGGGCTAGATAGGGCTGGAGTGGTCCATAGGGCTGGAGTGGTCCAGAGGTCTACAGAGGGCTGGAGTGGTCCAGAGGGTTGGAGTGGTCCAGAGGGCTGCAGTGGTCCAGAGGGCTAGAGAGGGCTGGAGTGGTGCAGGGGGCTAGAGAGGGCTGGAGTGGTCCAGAGGGCTGGAGTGGTCCAGAGGGCTGGAGTGGTCCAGAGGGCTAGAGATGGCTGGAGTGGTCCAGAGGGCTAGATAGGGCTGGAGTGGTCCAGAGGGCTGGAGTGGTCCAGAGGGTAGGAGTGGTCCAGAGGGTAGGAGTGGTCCAGAGGGCTGCAGTGGTCCAGAGGGCTAGAGAGGGCTGGAGTGGTCCAGAAGGCTGGAGTGGTCCAGAGCACTGGAGTGGTCGAGGGCTAGAGTGGCTGGAGTGGTCCAGAGGGCTGGAATGGTCCAGAGGGCTAGATAGGGCTGGAGTGGTCCAGAGGGCTGGAAAGGTCTGGAGTGGTCCAGAGGGCTGGAGTGGTTCAGAGGGCTGGAGTGGTCCAGAGGGCTGGAGTGGTCCAGAGGGCTGGAGTGGTCCAGAGGGCTGGAGTGGTCCAGAGGGCTGGAGTGGTCCAGAGGGCTGGAGTGGTCCAGAGGGCTGGAAAGGGCTGGAGTGGTTCAGAGGTCTGGACTGGTCCAGAGGGCTGGAATGCTTCAGAGGGCTGGAGTGGTCCAGGGGGCTAGAGACGGCTGGAGTGGTCCAGAGGGCTAGAGAGGGCTGGAGTGGTCCAGAGGGCTGGAATTGTCCAGAGGGCTAGAGAGGGCTGGAGTGGTTCAGAGGTCTGGAGTGATCCAGAGGGCTGGAGTGGTCCAGAGGGCTGAGATGGCTGGAGTGGTCCAGAGGGCTGGAGTGGTCCAGAGGGCTAGATAGGGCTGGAGTGGTCCAGAGGTCTAGAGAGGGCTGGAGTGGTCCAGAGGGTTGGAGTGGTCCAGAGGGCTGCAGTGGTCCAGAGGGTTAGAGACGGCTGGAGTGGTCCTGAGGGCTGGAGTGGTCCAGATGTCAGGAGATGGCTGGAGTGATCTAGAGAGGGCTGCAGTGGTTCAGAGGGCTGGAGTGGTCCCGAGGGCTAGAGATGGCTGGAGTGGTCCAGAGGGCTGAAAAGGGCTGGAGTGGTTCATTGGGCTGGAGTGGTCCAGAGGGCTGGAGTGGTCCAGAGGGCTGGAGTGGTCCAGAGGGCTGGAGTGGTCCAGAGGGCTGCAGTGGTCCAGAGGGCTTGGAGTGGTTCAGAGGGCTGGAGTGGTCCAGAGGGCTGGAAAGGGCTGGAGTGGTCCAGAGGGCTGGAAAGGGCTGAAGTGGTCCAGAGGGCTGGAGTGGGCATGATTCCCATAGAAGATAAAGTGGTAATCCCTTGAGGTCACAAGATCGGTCCCTTAGAGCCACAACAGGCCAGAATGCAGGACATGAGGGCCAGCAGGGCCAGCTCACTGCTCAGTACTCATCTCACAAACACACACACACACACACACTTCCCACTACACACAGCCAGCTAGCTAGAGCAGCTGCAGCTTATTGCTCTGAGTCTTGCCCTGTGGGACATTATTAAAGATTACAGGAGATAATCACAGCGGTATCATGCAAAATGCCAGGACCAGCAGCCACTATATCATCATGCCCAGGATGTTGGACTGGGTGGAATATTAGTGGTGTCGCTACCGCCCTGTCCTGTCTGTGTTGAAACAGACACAGCTAAGAGATAAGAGTACTAGGAAAAAGGTTCAGTGGATTTAACTGGACTGGATGTGGAAATGCACAGCGGTTGGAGAGGCATGTACATACACACATACGGATGTACACAAATTCTCACATATTGACGCGCACACACAGACACACAATTTGTGACTCCAACCTCTACTGCTCAAACAACCCTCCAAACAGTAGACTCTGTCCCTCCAAACAGTAGCCTCTGTCCCTCCAAACAGTAGACTCTGTCCCTCCAAACAGTAGCCTCTGTCCCACCAAACAGTAGACTCTGTCCCACCAAACAGTAGACTCTGTCCCACCAAACAGTAGCCTCTGTCCCTCCAAACAGTAGCCTCTGTCCCTCCAAACAGTAGCCTCTGTCCCTCCAAACAGTAGACTCTGTCCCTCCAAACAGTAGCCTCTGTCCCTCCAAACAGTAGCCTCTGTCCCTCCAAACAGTAGACTCTGTCCCTCCAAACAGTAGCCTCTGTCCCTCCAAACAGTAGACTCTGTCCCTCCAAACAGTAGCCTCTGTCCCTCCAAACAGTAGCCTCTGTCCCTCCAAACAGTAGCCTCTGTCCCTCCAAACAGTAGCCTCTGTCCCTCCAAACAGTAGCCTCTGTCCCTCCAAACAGTAGCCTCTGTCCCTCCAAACAGTAGCCTCTGTCCCTCCAAACAGTAGCCTCTGTCCCTCCAAACAGTAGCCTCTGTCCCTCCAAACAGTAGCCTCTGTCCCTCCAAACAGTAGCCTCTGTCCCTCCAAACAGTAGCCTCCTCCAAACAGTCCCTCCCTCAAACAGTAGCCTCTGTCCCTCCAAACAGTAGCCTGTCCCTGTCCCTCCAAACAGTAGCCTCTGTCCCTCCAAACAGTAGCCTCTGTCCCTCCAAACAGTAGCCTCTGTCCCTCCAAACAGTAGCCTCTGTCCCTCCAAACAGTAGCCTCTGTCCCTCCAAACAGTAGCCTCTGTCCCTCCAAACAGTAGCCTCTGTCCCTCCAAACAGTAGCCTCTGTCCCTCCAAACAGTAGCCTCTGTCCCTCCAAACAGTAGCCTCTGTCCCTCCAAACAGTAGCCTCTGTCCCTCCAAACAGTAGCCTCTGTCCCTCCAAACAGTAGCCTCTGTCCCTCCAAACAGTAGCCTCTGTCCCTCCAAACAGTAGCCTCTGTCCCTCCAAACAGTCCCTCCAAACAGTAGCCTCTGTCCCTCCAAACAGTAGCCTCTGTCCCTCCAAACAGTAGCCTCTGTCCTCCAAACAGTAGCCTCTGTCCCTCCAAACAGTAGCCTCTGTCCCTCCAAACAGTAGTCTCTGTCCCTCCAAACAGTAGCCTCTGTCCATCCAAACAGTAGCCTCTGTCCCTCCAAACAGTAGCCTCCAAACAGTAGCCTCTGTCCCTCCAAACAGTAGTCTCTGTCCCTCCAAACAGTAGCCTCTGTCCCTCCAAACAGTAGCATCTGTCCCTCCAAACAGTAGCCTCTGTCCCTCCAAACAGTAGCCTCTGTCCCTCCAAACAGTAGCCTCTGTCCCTCCAAACAGTAGACTCTGTCCCACCAAACAGTAGCCTCTGTCCCTCCAAACAGTAGCCTCTGTCCAACCAAACAGTAGCCTCTGTCCAACCAAACAGTAGCCTCTGTCCAACCAAACAGTAGCCTCTGTCCAACCAAACAGTAGCCTCTGTCCCTCCAAACAGTAGCCTCTGTCCCTCCAAACAGTAGCCTCTGTCCCTCCAAACAGTAGCCTCTGTCCCTCCAAACAGTAGCCTCTGTCCCTCCAAACAGTAGCCTCTGTCCCTCCAAACAGTAGCCTCTGTCCCTCCAAACAGTAGCCTCTGTCCCTCCAAACAGCAGCCTCTGTCCCTCCAAACAGTAGCCTCTGTCCCTCCAAACAGTAGCCTCGGTCCCTCCAAACAGTAGCCTCGGTCCCTCCAAACAGTAGCCTCGGTCCCTCCAAACAGTAGCCTCGGTCCCTCCAAACAGTAGCCTCTGTCCCTCCAAACAGTAGCCTCTGTCCCCAAACAGTAGCCTCTCCAAACAGTAGCCTCTGTCCCTCCAAACAGTAGCCTCCAAAGAGTAGCCTCTGTCCCTCCCAACAGTAGCCTCTGTCCCTCCCAAGAGCCTCTGTCCCTCCAAACAGTCTGTCCCTCCAAACAGTAGACTATGTCCCTCCAAACAGTAGACTATGTCCATCCAAACAGTAGCCTCTGTCCCTCCAAACAGTAGCCTCTGTCCCTCCAAACAGTAGCCTCCAAACAGTAGCCTCTGTCCCTCCAAACAGTAGTCTCTGTCCCTCCAAACAGTAGCCTCTGTCCCTCCAAACAGTAGCCTCTGTCCCTCCAAACAGTAGCCTCCAAACAGTAGCCTCCAAACAGTAGCCTCCAAACAGTAGCCTCCAAACAGTAGCCTCCAAACAGTAGCCTCCAAACAGTAGCCTCCAAACAGTAGCCTCCAAACAGTAGCCTCCAAACAGTAGCCTCTGTCCCTCCAAACAGTAGCCTCTGTCCCTCCAAACAGTAGCCTCTGTCCCTCCAAACAGTAGCCTCTGTCCCTCCAAACAGTAGCCTCTGTCCCTCCAAACAGTAGCCTCTGTCCCTCCAAACAGTAGCCTCTGTCCCTCAAAACAGTAGCCTCTGTCCCTCCAAACAGTAGCCTCTGTCCCTCCAAACAGTAGCCTCTGTCCCTCCAAACAGTAGCCTCTGTCCCTCCAAACAGTAGGCTCTGTCCCTCCAAACAGTAGGCTCTGTCCCCAAACAGTAGCCAAACAGTAGCCTCTGTCCCTCCAAACAGTAGCCTCTGTCCCTCCAAACAGTAGCCTCTGTCCCTCCAAACAGTAGCCTCTGTCCCTCCAAACAGTAGCCTCTGTCCCTCCAAACAGTAGCCTCTGTCCCTCCAAACAGTAGCCTCTGTCCCTCCAAACAGTAGCCTCTGTCCCTCCAAACAGTAGCCTCTGTCCCTCCAAACAGTAGCCTCTGTCCCTCCAAACAGTAGCCTCTGTCCCTCCAAACAGTAGCCTCTGTCCCTCCAAACAGTAGCCTCTGTCCCTCCAAACAGTAGCCTCTAGCCTCTGTCCCTCCAAACAGTAGCCTCTGTCCCTCCAAACAGTAGCCTCTGTCCCTCCAAACAGTAGCCTCTGTCCCTCCAAACAGTAGCCTCTGTCCCTCCAAACAGTAGCCTCTGTCCCTCCAAACAGTAGCCTCTGTCCCTCCAAACAGTAGCCTCTGTCCCTCCAAACAGTAGCCTCTGTCCCTCCAAACAGTAGCCTCTGTCCCTCCAAACAGTAGCCTCTGTCCCTCCAAACAGTAGCCTCTGTCCCTCCAAACAGTAGCCTCTGTCCCTCCAAACAGTAGCCTCTGTCCATCCAAACAGTAGCCTCTGTCCATCCAAACAGTAGCCTCTGTCCATCCAAACAGTAGCCTCTGTCCCTCCAAACAGTAGCCTCCAAACAGTAGCCTCTGTCCCTCCAAACAGTAGTCTCTGTCCCTCCAAACAGTAGCCTCTGTCCCTCCAATCAGTAGCATCTGTCCCTCCAAACAGTAGCCTCTGTCCCTCCAAAGTAGCAAACAGTAGCCTCTGTCCCTCCAAACAGTAGCCTCTGTCCCTCCAAACAGTAGCCTCTGTCCCTCCAAACAGTAGCCTCTGTCCCTCCAAACAGTAGCCTCTGTCCCTCCAAACAGTAGCCTCTGTCCCTCCAAACAGTAGCCTCTGTCCCTCCAAACAGTAGCCCCTCCAAACAGTAGTCCCTCCAAACAGTAGACTATGTCCCTCCAGACAGCAGACTATGTCCCTCCAAACAGTAGCTTCTGTCCCTCCAAATAGTAGCCCTGTCCCTCCAAATAGTAGCCCTGTCCCTCCAAACAGTAGCCTCTGTCCATCCAAACAGTAGCCTCTGTCCCTCCAAACAGTAGCCTCCAAACAGTAGCCTCTGTCCCCCAAACAGTAGCCTCTGTCCATCCAAACAGTAGCCTCTGTCCCTCCAAACAGTAGCCTCCAAACAGTAGCCTCTGTCCCTCCAAACAAACAGTAGCCTCTGTCCCTCCAAACAGTAGCCTCTGTCCCTCCAAACAGTAGCCTCTGTCCCTCCAAACAGTAGCCTCTGTCCATCCAAACAGTAGCCTCTGTCCATCCAAACAGTAGCCTCTGTCCATCCAAACAGTAGCCTCTGTCCATCCAAACAGTAGCCTCTGTCCATCCAAACAGTAGCCTCTGTCCATCCAAACAGTAGCCTCTGTCCCTCCAAACAGTATCCTCCAAACAGTAGCCTCTGTCCCTCCAAACAGTAGCCTCTGTCCCTCCAAACAGTAGCCTCTGTCCCTCCAAACAGTAGCCTCTGTCCCTCCAAACAGTAGCCTCTGTCCCTCCAAACAGTAGCCTCTGTCCCTCCAAACAGTAGCCTCTGTCCCTCCAAACAGTAGCCTCTGTCCCTCCAAACAGTAGCCTCTGTCCCTCCAAACAGTAGCCTCTGTCCCTCCAAACAGTAGCCTCTGTCCCTCCAAACAGTAGCCTCTGTCCCTCCAAACAGTAGCCTCTGTCCCTCCAAACAGTAGCCTCTGTCCCTCCAAACAGTAGCCTCTGTCCCTCCAAACAGTAGCCTCTGTCCCTCCAAACAGTAGCCTCCAAACAGTAGCCTCCAAACAGTAGCCTCCAAACAGTAGCCTCTGTAGCCTCCAAACAGTAGCCTCCAAACAGTAGCCTCCAAACAGTAGCCTCTGTCCCTCCAAACAGTAGCCTCTGTCCCTCCAAACAGTAGCCTCTGTCCCTCCAAACAGTAGCCTCCAAACAGTAGCCTCTGTCCCTCCAAACAGTAGCCTCTGTCCCTCCAAACAGTAGCCTCTGTCCCTCCAAACAGTAGCCTCTGTCCCTCCAAACAGTAGCCTCTGTCCCTCCAAACAGTAGCCTCTGTCCCTCCAAACAGTAGCCTCTGTCCCTCCAAACAGTAGCCTCTGTCCCTCCAAACAGTAGCCTCTGTCCCTCCAAACAGTAGCTTCTGTCCCTCCAAACAGTAGCCTCTGTCCCTCCAAACAGTAGCCTCTGTCCCTCCAAACAGTAGCCTTTGTCCCTCCAAACAGTAGCCTCTGTCCCTCCAAACAGTAGCCTCTGTCCCTCCAAACAGTAGCCTCTGTCCCTCCAAACAGTAGCCTCTGTCCCTCCAAACAGTAGCCTCCAAACAGTAGCCTCTGTCCCTCCAAACAGTAGACTCTGTCCCTCCAAACAGTAGCCTCCAAACAGTAGCCTCTGTCCCTCCAAACAGTAGCCTCCAAACAGTAGACTCCAAATAGTAGACTCCAAACAGTAGACTCTGTCCCTCCAAACAGTAGCCTCTGTCCCTCCAAACAGTAGCCTCTGTCCCTCCAAACAGTAGCCTCTGTCCCTCCAAACAGTAGCCTCTGTCCCTCCAAACAGTAGCCTCTGTCCCTCCAAACAGTAGCCCCTCCAAACAGTAGCCTCTGTCCCTCCAAACAGTAGTCCTCTGTCCCTCCAAACAGTAGCCTCTGTCCCTCCAAACAGTAGCCTCTGTCCCTCCAAACAGTAGCCTCTGTCCCTCCAAACAGTAGCCTCTGTCAAACAGTAGCCTCTGTCCCTCCAAACAGTAGCCTCTGTCCCTCCAAACAGTAGAATCTGTCCCTCCAAACAGTAGCCTCTGTCCCTCCAAACAGTAGCCTCCAAACAGTAGACTCTGTCCCTCCAAACAGTAGACTCTGTCCCTCCAAACAGTAGCTCTGTCCAAACAGTAGCTTCTGTCACTTCAAACAGTAGCTTCTGTCCCTCCAAACAGTAGCTTCTGTCCCTCCAAACAGTAGACTCTGTCCCTCCAAACAGTAGCCTCCAAACAGTAGCCTCTGTCCCTCCAAACAGTAGCCTCTGTCCCTCCAAACAGTAGCCTCTGTCCCTCCAAACAGTAGCCTCTGTCCCTCCAAACAGTAGCCTCTGTCCCTCCAAACAGTAGCCTCCAAAGAGTAGCCTCTGTCCCTCCAAACAGTAGCCTCTGTCCCTCCAAACAGTAGCCTCTGTCCCTCCAAACAGTAGCCTCTGTCCCTCCAAACAGTAGCCTCTGTCCCTCCAAACAGTAGCCTCTGTCCCTCCAAACAGTAGCCTCTGTCCCTCCAAACAGTAGCCTCTGTCCCTCCAAACAGTAGCTTCTGTCACTTCAAACAGTAGCTTCTGTCACTCCAAACAGTAGCCTCTGTCCGTCCAAACAGTAGCCTCTGTCCGTCCAAACAGTAGCCTCTGTCCCTCCAAACAGTAGCGTCCAAACAGTAGTCTCTGTCCCTCCAAACAGTAGCCTCTGTCCCTCCAAACGGTAGCCTCCAAACAGTAGCCTCTGTCCCTCCAAACAGTAGACTATGTCCCTCCAAACAGTAGACTATGTCCCTCCAAACAGTAGACTATGTCCCTCCAAACAGTAGACTATGTCCCTCCAATCAGTAGCCTATGTCCCTCCAAACAGTAGCTTCCAAACAGTAGCCTCTGTCCCTCCAAACAGTAGCCTCCAAACAGTAGCCTCTGTCCCTCCAAACAGTAGACTAAGTCCCTCCAAACAGTAGACTCTGTCCCTCCAAACAGTAGACTCTGTCCCTCCAAAGAGTAGCTTCCAAACAGTAGCCTCTGTCACTTCAAACAGTAGCTTCTGTCCATCCAAACAGTAGCTTCTGTCCCTCCAAACAGTAGCCTCTGTCCCTCCAAACAGTAGACTCTGTCCCTCCAAACAGTAGACTCTGTCCCTCCAAACAGTAGCCTCTGTCCCTCCAAACAGTGTCCCTCCAAACAGTAGCCTCTGTCCCTCCAAACAGTAGCCTCTGTCCCTCCAAACAGTAGCCTCTGTCCCTCCAAACAGTAGCGTCCAAACAGTAGCTTCTGTTACTCCAAACAGTAGCCTCTGTCCCTCCAAACAGTAGCTCTGTCCCTCCAAACAGTAGTCTCTGTCCCTCCAAACAGTAGCCTCTGTCCCTCCAAACAGTAGCCTCCAAACAGTAGCCTCTGTCCCTCCAAACAGTAGACTCCAAACAGTAGCCTCTGTCCCTCCAAACAGTAGACTCCAAACAGTAGCCTCTGTCCCTCCAAACAGTAGCGTCCAAACAGTAGCTTCTGTCCTCCAAACAGTAGCCTCTGTCCCTCCAAACAGTAGTCTCTGTCCCTCCAAACAGTAGTCTCTGTCCCTCCAAACAGTAGCCTCTGTCCCACCAAACAGTAGCCTCCAAACAGTAGCCTCTGTCCCTCCAAACAGTAGACCTCCAAACAGTAGCCTCTGTCCCTCCAAACAGTAGACTCTGTCCCTCCAAACAGTAGCCTCTGTCCCTCCAAACAGTAGCCTCTGTCCCTCCAAACAGTAGCCTCTGTCCCTCCAAACAGTAGCCTCTGTCCCTCCAAACAGTAGCCTCTGTCCCTCCAAACAGTAGCCTCTGTCCCTCCAAACAGTAGCCTCTGTCCTTCCAAACAGTAGCCTCTGTCCCTCCAAACAGTAGCCTCTGTCCCTCCAAACAGTAGCCTCTGTCCCTCCAAACAGTAGACCCTGTCCATCCAAACAGTAGCCTCTGTCCAAAACAGTAGCTTCTGTCCCTTCAAACAGTAGCCTCTGTCCCTCCAAACAGTAGCCTCTGTCCCTCCAAACAGTAGCCTCTGTCCGTCCAAACAGTAGCCTCTGTCCCTCCAAACAGTAGCCTCTGTCCGTCCAAACAGTAGCCTCTGTCCCTCCAAACAGTAGCCTCTGTCCGTCCAAACAGTAGCCTCTGTCCCTCCAAACAGTAGCCTCTGTCCGTCCAAACAGTAGCCTCTGTCCCTCCAAACAGTAGCCTCTGTCCAAACAGTAGCCTCTGTCCCTCCAAACAGTAGCGTCCAAACAGTAGACTCTGTCCCTCCAAACAGTAGACTCTGTCCCTCCAAACAGTAGACTCTGTCCCTCCAAACAGTAGCCTCTGTCCCTCCAAACAGTAGCCTCTGTCCCTCCAAACAGTAGCCTCCAAACAGTAGACTCCAAACAGTAGCTATGTCCCTCCAAACAGTAGACTCTGTCCCTCCAAACAGTAGCTTCCAAACAGTAGCTTCTGTCCCTCCAAACAGTAGACTCTGTCCCTCCAAACAGTAGACTCTGTCCCTCCAAACAGTAGACTCTGTCCCTCCAAACAGTAGACTCTGTCCCTCCAAACAGTAGACTCTGTCCCACCAAACAGTAGACTCTGTCCCACCAAACAGTAGACTCTGTCCCTCCAAACAGTAGCCTCTGTCCCTCCAAACAGTAGACTCTGTCCCTCCAAACAGTAGCCTCCAAACAGTAGCCTCTGTCAAACAGTAGCCTCCAAACAGTAGACTCTGTCCCTCCAAACAGTAGACTCTGTCCCTCCAAACAGTAGACTCTGTCCCTCCAAACAGTAGACTCTGTCCCTCCAAACAGTAGACTCTGTCCCTCCAAACAGTAGACTCTGTCCCTCCAAACAGTAGCTTCCAAACAGTAGCCTCTGTGCCTCCAAACAGTAGCCTCTGTCAAACAGTAGACTCTGTCCCTCCAAACAGTAGACTCTGTCCCTCCAAACAGTAGACTCTGTCCCTCCAAACAGTAGACTCTGTCCCTCCAAACAGTAGACTCTGTCCCTCCAAACAGTAGACTCTGTCCCTCCAAACAGTAGACTCTGTCCCTCCAAACAGTAGACTCTGTCCCTCCAAACAGTAGACTCTGTCCCACCAAACAGTAGACTCTGTCCCTCCAAACAGTAGCCTCTGTCCCTCCAAACAGTAGCCTCTGTCCCTCCAAACAGTAGCCTCTGTCCCTCCAAACAGTAGCCTCTGTCCCTCCAAACAGTAGCCTCCAAAGAGTAGCCTCTGTCCCTCCAAACAGTAGCCTCTGTCCCTCCAAACAGTAGCCTCTGTCCCTCCAAACAGTAGCCTCTGTCCCTCCAAACAGTGTCCATCCAAACAGTAGCCTCTGTCCCTCCAAACAGTAGCCTCTGTCCCTCCAAACAGTAGCCTCTGTCCCTCCAAACAGTAGCGTCCCTCCAAACAGTAGCTTCTGTTACTCCAAACAGTAGTCTCTGTCCCTCCAAACAGTAGCCTCTGTCCCTCCAAACAGTAGCCTCCAAACAGTAGCCTCTGTCCCTCCAAACAGTAGCTCTGTCCCTCCAAACAGTAGACTCTGTCCCTCCAAACAGTAGCCTCTGTCCCTCCAAACAGTAGCCTCTGTCCCTCCAAACAGTAGCCTCTGTCCCTCCAAACAGCCTCCAAACAGTAGACTCCAAATAGTAGACTCTGTCCCTCCAAAGAGTAGCTTCCAAACAGTAGCTTCTGTCACCCTCCAAACAGTAGACTCTGTCCCTCCAAACAGTAGACTCTGTCCCTCCAAACAGTAGACTCTGTCCCTCCAAACAGTAGCCTCTGTCCCTCCAAACAGTAGCCTCTGTCCCTCCAAACAGTAGCCTCTGTCCCTCCAAACAGTAGCCTCTGTCCCTCCAAACAGTAGCCTCTGTCCCTCCAAACAGTAGACTCTGTCCCTCCAAACAGTAGACTCTGTCCCTCCAAACAGTAGCCTCTGTCCCTCCAAACAGTGTCCCTCCAAACAGTAGCCTCTGTCCCTCCAAACAGTAGCCTCTGTCCCTCCAAACAGTAGCCTCTGTCCCTCCAAACAGTAGCCTCTGTCCCTCCAAACAGTAGCTTCTGTTACTTCCAAACAGTAGCCTCTGTCCCTCCAAACAGTAGTCTCTGTCCCTCCAAACAGTAGCCTCTGTCCCACCAAACAGTAGCCTCCAAACAGTAGCCTCTGTCCCTCCAAACAGTAGACTCCAAACAGTAGCCTCTGTCCCTCCAAACAGTAGACTCCAAACAGTAGCCTCTGTCCCTCCAAACAGTAGCGTCCAAACAGTAGCTTCTGTTACTTCAAACAGTAGCCTCTGTCCCTCCAAACAGTAGTCTCTGTCCCTCCAAACAGTAGTCTCTGTCCCTCCAAACAGTAGCCTCTGTCCCACCAAACAGTAGCCTCCAAACAGTAGCCTCTGTCCCTCCAAACAGTAGACTCCAAACAGTAGCCTCTGTCCCTCCAAACAGTAGACTCCAAACAGTAGCCTCTGTCCCTCCAAACAGTAGCCTCTGTCCCTCCAAACAGTAGCCTCTGTCCCTCCAAACAGTAGCCTCTGTCCCTCCAAACAGTAGCCTCTGTCCCTCCAAACAGTAGCCTCTGTCCCTCCAAACAGTAGCCTCTGTCCCTCCAAACAGTAGCCTCTGTCCTTCCAAACAGTAGCCTCTGTCCCTCCAAACAGTAGCCTCTGTCCCTCCAAACAGTAGCCTCTGTCCCTCCAAACAGTAGACCCTGTCCATCCAAACAGTAGCGTCCAAACAGTAGCTTCTGTTACTTCAAACAGTAGCCTCTGTCCCTCCAAACAGTAGCCTTTGTCCCTCCAAACAGTAGCCTCTGTCCGTCCAAACAGTAGCCTCTGTCCCTCCAAACAGTAGCCTCTGTCCGTCCAAACAGTAGCCTCTGTCCGTCCAAACAGTAGCCTCTGTCCCTCCAAACAGTAGCCTCTGTCCGTCCAAACAGTAGCCTCTGTCCGTCCAAACAGTAGCCTCTGTCCCTCCAAACAGTAGCCTCTGTCCCTCCAAACAGTAGCCTCTGTCCTCCAAACAGTAGCGTCCAAACAGTAGACTCTGTCCCTCCAAACAGTAGACTCTGTCCCTCCAAACAGTAGACTCTGTCCCTCCAAACAGTAGACTCTGTCCCTCCAAACAGTAGACTCTGTCCCTCCAAACAGTAGACTCTGTCCCTCCAAACAGTAGACTCTGTCCCTCCAAACAGTAGACTCTGTCCCACCAAACAGTAGACTCTGTCCCACCAAACAGTAGACTCTGTCCCTCCAAACAGTAGCCTCTGTCCCTCCAAACAGTAGACTCTGTCCCTCCAAACAGTAGCCTCCAAACAGTAGCCTCCAAACAGTAGCCTCCAAACAGTAGACTCTGTCCCTCCAAACAGTAGACTCTGTCCCTCCAAACAGTAGACTCTGTCCCTCCAAACAGTAGACTCTGTCCCTCCAAACAGTAGACTCTGTCCCTCCAAACAGTAGACTCTGTCCCTCCAAACAGTAGACTCTGTCCCTCCAAACAGTAGCGTCCAAACAGTAGCCTCTGTGCCTCCAAACAGTAGCCCCAAACAGTAGACTCTGTCCCTCCAAACAGTAGACTCTGTCCCTCCAAACAGTAGCTCTGTCCCTCCAAACAGTAGCCTCTGTCCCTCCAAACAGTAGACTCTGTCCCTCCAAACAGTAGACTCTGTCCCTCCAAACAGTAGACTCTGTCCCTCCAAACAGTAGACTCTGTCCCTCCAAACAGTAGACTCTGTCCCTCCAAACAGTAGACTCTGTCCCTCCAAACAGTAGACTCTGTCCCTCCAAACAGTAACCTCTGTCCCTCCAAACAGTAGCCTCTGTCCCTCCAAACAGTAGCCTCTGTCCCTCCAAACAGTAGCCTCTGTCCCTCCAAACAGTAGCCTCCAAAGAGTAGCCTCTGTCCCTCCAAACAGTAGCCTCTGTCCCTCCAAACAGTAGCCTCTGTCCCTCCAAACAGTAGCCTCTGTCCCTCCAAACAGTGTCCATCCAAACAGTAGCCTCTGTCCCTCCAAACAGTAGCCTCTGTCCCTCCAAACAGTAGCCTCTGTCCCTCCAAACAGTAGCCTCTGTCCCTCCAAACAGTTGCTTCTGTTACTTCAAACAGTAGTCTCTGTCCCTCCAAACAGTAGCCTCTGTCCCTCCAAACAGTAGCCTCCAAACAGTAGCCTCTGTCCCTCCAAACAGTAGACTATGTCCCTCCAAACAGTAGACTCTGTCCCTCCAAACAGTAGCCTCTGTCCCTCCAAACAGTAGCCTCTGTCCCTCCAAACAGTAGCCTCCAAACAGTAGACTCCAAATAGTAGACTATGTCCCTCCAAACAGTAGACTCTGTCCCTCCAAAGAGTAGCTTCCAAACAGTAGCTTCTGTCCCTCCAAACAGTAGACTCTGTCCCTCCAAACAGTAGACTCTGTCCCTCCAAACAGTAGACTCTGTCCCTCCAAACAGTAGCCTCCAAACAGTAGCCTCCAAACAGTAGCCTCCAAACAGTAGACTCTGTCCCTCCAAACAGTAGACTCTGTCCCTCCAAACAGTAGACTCTGTCCCTCCAAACAGTAGACTCTGTCCCTCCAAACAGTAGACTCTGTCCCTCCAAACAGTAGACTCTGTCCCTCCAAACAGTAGACCTCTGTCCCTCCAAACAGTAGCCTCTGTCCAAACAGTAGCCTCTGTGCCTCCAAACAGTAGCCTCTGTCCAAACAGTAGACTCTGTCCCTCCAAACAGTAGCTCTGTCCCTCCAAACAGTAGACTCTGTCCCTCCAAACAGTAGACTCTGTCCCTCCAAACAGTAGACTCTGTCCCTCCAAACAGTAGACTCTGTCCCTCCAAACAGTAGACTCTGTCCCTCCAAACAGTAGACTCTGTCCCTCCAAACAGTAGACTCTGTCCCTCCAAACAGTAGACTCTGTCCCTCCAAACAGTAGCCTCTGTCCCTCCAAACAGTAGCCTCTGTCCCTCCAAACAGTAGCCTCTGTCCCTCCAAACAGTAGCCTCTGTCCCTCCAAACAGTAGCCTCCAAAGAGTAGCCTCTGTCCCTCCAAACAGTAGCCTCTGTCCCTCCAAACAGTAGCCTCTGTCCCTCCAAACAGTAGCCTCTGTCCCTCCAAACAGTGTCCATCCAAACAGTAGCCTCTGTCCCTCCAAACAGTAGCCTCTGTCCCTCCAAACAGTAGCCTCTGTCCCTCCAAACAGTAGCCTCTGTCCCTCCAACAGTAGCCTCTGTCCTTCCAAACAGTAGCCTCTGTCCCTCCAAACAGTAGCCTCTGTCCCTCCAAACAGTAGCCTCCAAACAGTAGCCTCTGTCCCTCCAAACAGTAGACTATGTCCCTCCAAACAGCAGACTCTGTCCCTCCAAACAGTAGACTCCAAATAGTAGACTATGTCCCTCCAAACAGTAGACTCTGTCCCTCCAAACAGTAGCCTTCCAAACAGTAGCCTCTGTCCCTCCAAACAGTAGACTCTGTCCCTCCAAACAGTAGACTCTGTCCCTCCAAACAGTAGACTCTGTCCCTCCAAACAGTAGACTCTGTCCCTCCAAACAGTAGCCTCCCTCCAAACAGTCCCTCCAAACAGTAGCCTCTGTCCCTCCAAACAGTAGCCTCTGTCCCTCCAAACAGTAGCCTCTGTCCCTCCAAACAGTAGCCTCTGTCCCTCCAAACAGTAGCCTCTGTCCCTCCAAACAGTAGCCTCCAAACAGTAGCCTCTGTCCCTCCAAACAGTAGCCTCTGTCCCTCCAAACAGTAGCCTCTGTCCCTCCAAACAGTAGCCTCTGTCCCTCCAAACAGTAGCCTCTGTCCCTCCAAACAGTAGCCTCTGTCCCTCCAAACAGTAGCCTCTGTCCATCCAAACAGTAGCCCTGTCCCTCCAAACAGTAGCCTCCAAACAGTAGCCTCTGTCCCTCCAAACAGTAGCCTCTGTCCCTCCAAACAGTAGCCTCCAAAGAGTAGCCTCTGTCCCTCCAAACAGTAGCCTCTGTCCCTCCAAACAGTAGCCTCTGTCCCTCCAAACAGTAGCCTCTGTCCCTCCAAACAGTAGCCTCTGTCCCTCCAAACAGTAGCCCTGTCCATCCAAACAGTAGCCCAAACAGTCCCTCCAAACAGTAGCCTCTGTCCCTCCAAACAGTAGCCTCTGTCCCTCCAAACAGTAGCCTCTGTCCCTCCAAACAGTAGCCTCTGTCCCTCCAAACAGTAGCCTCTGTCCGTCCAAACAGTAGCCTCTGTCCCTCCAAACAGTAGCCTCTGTCCCTCCAAACAGTAGCCTCTGTCCCTCCAAACAGTAGCCTCTGTCCCTCCAAACAGTAGCCTGTCCCTCCAAACAGTCCCTCCAAACAGTAGCCTCTGTCCCTCCAAACAGTAGCCTCTGTCCCTCCAAACAGTAGCCTCTGTCCCTCCAAACAGTAGCCTCTGTCCCTCCAAACAGTAGCCTCTGTCCCTCCAAACAGTAGTCTCTGTCCCTCCAAACAGTAGCCTCTGTCCCTCCAAACAGTAGCCTCTGTCCCTCCAAACAGTAGCCTCTGTCCCTCCAAACAGTAGCCTCTGTCCCTCCAAACAGTAGCCTCTGTCCCTCCAAACAGTAGCCTCTGTCCCTCCAAACAGTAGCCTCTGTCCCTCCAAACAGTAGCCTCTGTCCCTCCAAACAGTAGCCTCTGTCCCTCCAAACAGTAGCCTCCAAACAGTAGCCTCTGTCCCTCCAAACAGTAGCCTCTGTCCCTCCAAACAGTAGACTCTGTCCCTCCAAACAGTAGACTCTGTCCCTCCAAACAGTAGACTCTGTCCCTCCAAACAGTAGCCTCTGTCCCTCCAAACAGTAGACTCTGTCCCTCCAAACAGTAGCTCTGTCCCTCAACAGTAGACTCTGTCCCTCCAAACAGTAGCCTCTGTCCCTCCAAACAGTAGCCTCTGTCCCTCCAAACAGTAGACTCTGTCCCTCCAAACAGTAGCCTCTGTCCCTCCAAACAGTAGCCTCCTCCAAACAGTAGCCTCTGTCCCTCCAAACAGTAGCCTCCAAACAGTAGCCTCTGTCCCTCCAAACAGTAGCCTCTGTCCCTCCAAACAGTAGCCTCTGTCCCTCCAAACAGTAGCCTCTGTCCCTCCAAACAGTAGCCTCTGTCCCTCCAAACAGTAGTCTCTGTCCCTCCAAACAGTAGCCTCTGTCCCTCCAAACAGTAGCCTCTGTCCCTCCAAACAGTAGCCTCTGTCCTCCAAACAGTAGCCTCTGTCCCTCCAAACAGTAGTCTCTGTCCCTCCAAACAGTAGACTCTGTCCCTCCAAACAGTAGACTCTGTCCCTCCAAACAGTAGACTCTGTCCCTCCAAACAGTAGACTCTGTCCCTCCAAACAGTAGACTCTGTCCTCCAAACAGTAGCCTCTGTCCCTCCAAACAGTAGACTCTGTCCCTCCAAACAGTAGACTCTGTCCCACCAAACAGTAGCCTCTGTCCCTCCAAACAGTAGCCTCTGTCCCTCCAAACAGTAGACTCTGTCCCTCCAAACAGTAGCCTCTGTCCCTCCAAACAGTAGACTCTGTCCCTCCAAACAGTAGCCTCCAAACAGTAGCCTCTGTCCCTCCAAACAGTAGCCTCCCCTCCAAACAGTAGCCTCTGTCCCTCCAAACAGTAGCCTCTGTCCCTCCAAACAGTAGCCTCTGTCCCTCCAAACAGTAGCCTCTGTCCCTCCAAACAGTAGCCTCCAAACAGTAGCCTCTGTCCCTCCAAACAGTAGCCTCTGTCCCTCCAAACAGTAGCCTCTGTCCCTCCAAACAGTAGCCTCTGTCCCTCCAAACAGTAGCCTCTGTCCCTCCAAACAGTAGCCTCTGTCCCTCCAAACAGTAGCCTCTGTCCCTCCAAACAGTAGCCTCTGTCCCTCCAAACAGTAGCCTCTGTCCCTCCAAACAGTAGCCTCTGTCCCTCCAAACAGTAGCCTCTGTCCCTCCAAACAGTAGCCTCTGTCCCTCCAAACAGTAGCCTCCAAACAGTAGCCTCTGTCCCTCCAAACAGTAGCCTCTGTCCCTCCAAACAGTAGCCTCTGTCCCTCCAAACAGTAGCCTCTGTCCCTCCAAACAGTAGCCTCTGTCCCTCCAAACAGTAGCCTCTGTCCCTCCAAACAGTAGCCTCTGTCCCTCCAAACAGTAGCCTCTGTCCCTCCAAACAGTAGCCTCTGTCCCTCCAAACAGTAGCCTCTGTCCCTCCAAACAGTAGCCTCTGTCCCTCCAAACAGTAGCCTCTGTCCCTCCAAACAGTAGCCTCTGTCCCTCCAAACAGTAGCCTCTGTCCCTCCAAACAGTAGCCTCCAAACAGTAGCCTCTGTCCCTCCAAACAGTAGCCTCTGTCCCTCCAAACAGTAGCCTCTGTCCCTCCAAACAGTAGCCTCTGTCCCTCCAAACAGTAGCCTCTGTCCCTCCAAACAGTAGTCTCTGTCCCTCCAAACAGTAGCCTCTGTCCCTCCAAACAGTAGCCTCTGTCCAAACAGTCCAAACAGTAGCCTCTGTCCCTCCAAACAGTAGCCTCTGTCCAAACAGTAGCCTCTGTCCCTCCAAACAGTAGCCTCTGTCCCTCCAAACAGTAGCCTCCAAAGCCCTCTGTCCCTCCAAACAGTAGCTCTGTCCCTCCAAACAGTAGCCTCTGTCCCTCCAAACAGTAGCCTCTGTCCCTCCAAACAGTAGCCTCTGTCCCTCCAAACAGTAGCCTCTGTCCCTCCAAACAGTAGCCTCTGTCCCTCCAAACAGTAGCCTCTGTCCCTCCAAACAGTAGCCTCTGTCCCTCCAAACAGTAGCCTCTGTCCCTCCAAACAGTAGCCTCTGTCCCTCCAAACAGTAGCCTCTGTCCCTCCAAACAGTAGCCTCTGTCCCTCCAAACAGTAGCCCCTGTCCATCCAAACAGTAGCCTGCCTCCAAACAGTAGCTTCTGTTACTTCAAACAGTAGCCTCTGTCCCTCCAAACAGTAGCCTCTGTCCCTCCAAACAGTAGCCTCTGTCCCTCCAAACAGTAGCCTCCAAACAGTAGCCTCTGTCCCTCCAAACAGTAGTCCTCTGTCCCTCCAAACAGTAGCCTCTGTCCCTCCAAACAGTAGACTCTGTCCCTCCAAACAGTAGCTCTGTCCCTCCAAACAGTAGACTCTGTCCCTCCAAACAGTAGACTCTGTCCCTCCAAACAGTAGCCTCTGTCCCTCCAAACAGTAGACTCTGTCCCTCCAAACAGTAGACTCTGTCCCTCCAAACAGTAGCCTCTGTCCCTCCAAACAGTAGACTCTGTCCCTCCAAACAGTAGCCTCTGTCCCTCCAAACAGTAGCCTCTGTCCCTCCAAA
This sequence comes from Oncorhynchus tshawytscha, assembly GCF_018296145.1. Taxonomy (NCBI): domain Eukaryota; kingdom Metazoa; phylum Chordata; class Actinopteri; order Salmoniformes; family Salmonidae; genus Oncorhynchus; species Oncorhynchus tshawytscha. Next base: position 65,997,044 of record NC_056438.1, read on the forward strand.
CAGTAGACTCTGTCCCTCCAAACAGTAGTCCTCCAAACAGTAGTCCCCTCCAAACAGTAGCCTCCAAACAGTAGCCTCTGTCCCTCCAAACAGTAGCCTCCAAACAGTAGCCTCTGTCCCTCCAAACAGTAGTCTCTGTCCCTCCAAACAGTAGCCTCTGTCCCTCCAAACAGTAGCCTCTGTCCCTCCAAACAGTAGCCTCCAAACAGTAGCCTCTGTCCCTCCAAACAGTAGCCTCTGTCCCTCCAAACAGTAGCCTCTGTCCCTCCAAACAGTAGCCTCTGTCCCTCCAAACAGTAGCCTCTGTCCCTCCAAACAGTAGCCTCTGTCCCTCCAAACAGTAGCCTCTGTCCCTCCAAACAGTAGCCTCTGTCCCTCCAAACAGTAGCCTCTGTCCCTCCAAACAGTAGCCTCTGTCCCTCCAAACAGTAGCCTCTGTCCCTCCAAACAGTAGCCTCTGTCCCTCCAAACAGTAGCCTCTGTCAAACAGTAGCCTCTGTCCCTCCAAACAGTAGCCTCTGTCCCTCCAAACAGTAGCCTCTGTCCCTCCAAACAGTAGCCTCTGTCCCTCCAAACAGTAGCCTCTGTCCCTGTCCTCCAAACAGTAGCCTCTGTCCCTCCAAACAGTAGCCTCTGTCCCTCCAAACAGTAGCCTCTGTCCCTCCAAACAGTAGCCTCTGTCCCTCCAAACAGTAGCCTCTGTCCCTCCAAACAGTAGCCTCTGTCCCTCCAAACAGTAGCCTCTGTCCCTCCAAACAGTAGCCTCTGTCCCTCCAAACAGTAGCCTCTGTCCCTCCAAACAGTAGCCTCTGTCCCTCCAAACAGTAGCCTCTGTCCCTCCAAACAGTAGCCTCTGTCCCTCCAAACAGTAGCCTCTGTCCCTCCAAACAGTAGCCTCTGTCCCTCCAAACAGTAGCCTCTGTCCCTCCAAACAGTAGTCTCTGTCCCTCCAAACAGTAGCCTCTGTCCATCCAAACAGTAGCCTCTGTCCATCCAAACAGTAGCCTCTGTCCCTCCAAACAGTAGCCTCCAAACAGTAGCCTCTGTCCCTCCAAACAGTAGCCTCTGTCCCTCCAAACAGTAGCCTCCAAACAGTAGCCTCTGTCCCTCCAAACAGTAGCTCTGTCCCTCCAAACAGTAGCCTCTGTCCCTCCAAACAGTAGCCTCTGTCCCTCCAAACAGTAGCCTCTGTCCCTCCAAACAGTAGCCTCTGTCCCTCCAAACAGTAGCCTCTGTCCCTCCAAACAGTAGCCTCTGTCCCTCCAAACAGTAGCCTCTGTCCATCCAAACAGTAGCCTCTGTCCCTCCAAACAGTAGCCTCTGTCCCTCCAAACAGTAGCCTCTGTCCCTCCAAACAGTAGACTCTGTCCATCCAAACAGTAGCGTCCCTCCAAACAGTAGCCCTCTGTCCCTCCAAACAGTAGCCTCTGTCCCTCCAAACAGTAGCCTCTGTCCCTCCAAACAGTAGCCTCTGTCCAAACAGTAGCCTCTGTCCCTCCAAACAGTAGCCTCTGTCCCTCCAAACAGTAGCCTCCAAACAGTAGCCTCTGTCCCTCCAAACAGTAGACTATGTCCCTCCAAACAGTAGCCTCTGTCCCTCCAAACAGTAGCCTCTGTCCCTCCAAACAGTAGCCTCTGTCCCTCCAAACAGTAGCCTCTGTCCCTCCAAACAGTAGCCTCTGTCCCTCCAAACAGTAGCCTCTGTCCCTCCAAACAGTAGCCTCTGTCCCTCCAAACAGTAGCCTCTGTCCCTCCAAACAGTAGCCTCTGTCCCTCCAAACAGTAGCCTCTGTCCCTCCAAACAGTAGCCTCTGTCCCTCCAAACAGTAGACCCTGTCCATCCAAACAGTAGCGTCCAAACAGTAGCTTCTGTTACTTCAAACAGTAGCCTCTGTCCCTCCAAACAGTAGCCTCTGTCCCTCCAAACAGTAGCCTTTGTCCCTCCAAACAGTAGCCTCTGTCCTCCAAACAGTAGCCTCTGTCCCTCCAAACAGTAGCCTCTGTCCCTCCAAACAGTACCGTCCAAACAGTAGTCTCTGTCCCTCCAAACAGTAGCCTCTGTCCCTCCAATCACAGACTATGTCCCTCCAATCAGCAGACTATGTCCCTCCAAACAGTAGCCTCTGTCCCTCCAAACAGTAGCCTCTGTCCCTCCAAACAGTAGCCTCCAAACAGTAGACTCCAAATAGTAGACTATGTCCCTCCAAACAGTAGACTCTGTCCCTCCAAAGAGTAGCAAACAGTAGCCTCTGTCCCTCCAAACAGTAGCCTCTGTCCCTCCAAACAGTAGCCTCTGTCCCTCCAAACAGTAGCCTCTGTCCCTCCAAACAGTAGCCTCTGTCCCTCCAAACAGTAGACTCTGTCCCTCCAAACAGTAGACTATGTCCCTCCAAACAGTAGACTCTGTCCCTCCAAACAGTAGCCTCCAAACAGTAGCCTCTGTCCCTCCAAACAGTAGCTCTGTCCCTCCAAACAGTAGCCTCTGTCCCTCCAAACAGTAGCCTCTGTCCCTCCAAACAGTAGCCTCTGTCCCTCCAAACAGTAGCCTCTGTCCCTCCAAACAGTAGCCTCTGTCCCTCCAAACAGTAGCCTCTGTCCCTCCAAACAGTAGCCTCTGTCCCTCCAAACAGTAGCTATGTCCCTCCAAACAGCAGACTATGTCCCTCCAAACAGTAGCCTCTGTCCCTCCAAACAGTAGCCTCTGTCCCTCCAAACAGTAGCCTCTGTCCCTCCAAACAGTAGCCTCTGTCCCTCCAAACAGTAGTCTCTGTCCCTCCAAACAGTAGTCTCTGTCCCTCCAAACAGTAGCCTCTGTCCATCCAAACAGTAGCCTCTGTCCATCCAAACAGTAGCCTCTGTCCCTCCAAACAGTAGCCTCCAAACAGTAGCCTCTGTCCCTCCAAACAGTAGCCCTGTCCATCCAAACAGTAGCCTCCAAACAGTAGCCTCTGTCCATCCAAACAGTAGCCTCTGTCCCTCCAAACAGTAGCCTCCAAACAGTAGACTATGTCCCTCCAAACAGCAGCCTCTGTCCCTCCAAACAGTAGCCTCTGTCCCTCCAAACAGTAGCCTCTGTCCTCCAAACAGTAGCCTCTGTCCCTCCAAACAGTAGCCTCTGTCCCTCCAAACAGTAGCCTCTGTCCCTCCAAACAGTAGCCTCTGTCCCTCCAAACAGTAGCCTCTGTCCCTCCAAACAGTAGCCTCTGTCCCTCCAAACAGTAGCCTCTGTCCCTCCAAACAGTAGCTCTGTCCCTCCAAACAGTAGCCTCTGTCCATCCAAACAGTAGCCTCTGTCCCTCCAAACAGTAGCCTCTGTCCCTCCAAACAGTAGCCTCTGTCCCTCCAAACAGTAGCCTCTGTCCTCCAAACAGTAGCCTCTGTCCCTCCAAACAGTAGCCTCTGTCCCTCCAAACAGTAGCCTCTGTCCCTCCAAACAGTAGCCTCTGTCCCTCCAAACAGTAGCCTGTCCCTCCAAACAGTAGTCCCTCCAAACAGTAGTCCCTCCAAACAGTAGCCTCTGTCCCTCCAAACAGTAGCCTCTGTCCCTCCAAACAGTAGCCTCTGTCCTCCAAACAGTAGACTCCAAAGAGTAGCCTCTGTCCCTCCAAACAGTAGTCTCTGTCCCTCCAAACAGTAGCCTCTGTCCATCCAAACAGTAGCCTCTGTCCCTCCAAACAGTAGCCTCCAAACAGTAGCCTCTGTCCCTCCAAACAGTAGCCTCTGTCCCTCCAAACAGTAGCCTCTGTCCCCAAACAGTAGCCTCCAACAGTAGCCTCTGTCCCTCCAAACAGTAGCTCTGTCCCTCCAAACAGTAGCCTCTGTCCCTCCAAACAGTAGCCTCTGTCCCTCCAAACAGTAGCCTCTGTCCCTCCAAACAGTAGCCTCTGTCCCTCCAAACAGTAGCCTCTGTCCCTCCAAACAGTAGACTATGTCCCTCCAAACAGTAGCCTCTGTCCCTCCAAACAGTAGCCTCTGTCCCTCCAAACAGTAGCCTCTGTCCCTCCAAACAGTAGCCTCTGTCCCTCCAAACAGTAGCCTCTGTCCCTCCAAACAGTAGCCTCTGTCCCTCCAAACAGTAGTCCTCCAAACAGTCCCTCCAAACAGTAGCCTCTGTCCCTCCAAACAGTAGCCTCCAAACAGTAGCCTCTGTCCCTCCAAACAGTAGCCTCTGTCCCTCCAAACAGTAGCCTCCAAAGAGTAGCCTCTGTCCCTCCAAACAGTAGCTCTGTCCCTCCAAACAGTAGCCTCTGTCCCTCCAAACAGTAGCCTCTGTCCCTCCAAACAGTAGCCTCTGTCCCTCCAAACAGTAGCCTCTGTCCCTCCAAACAGTAGCCTCTGTCCCTCCAAACAGTAGCCTCTGTCCCTCCAAACAGTAGCCTCTGTCCCTCCAAACAGTAGACTATGTCCCTCCAAACAGTAGACTATGTCCTCCAAACAGTAGCCTCCAAACAGTAGCCTCTGTCCCTCCAAACAGTAGCCTCCAAACAGTAGCCTCTGTCCCTCCAAACAGTAGTCTCTGTCCCTCCAAACAGTAGCCTCTGTCCCTCCAAACAGTAGCCTCTGTCCCTCCAAACAGTAGCCTCTGTCCCTCCAAACAGTAGCCTCTGTCCCTCCAAACAGTAGCCTCTGTCCCTCCAAACAGTAGCCTGTCCCTCCAGACAGCAGACTATGTCCCTCCAAACAGTAGCCTCTGTCCCTCCAAACAGTAGCCTCTGTCCCTCCAAACAGTAGCCTCTGTCCCTCCAAACAGTAGCCTCTGTCCCTCCAAACAGTAGCCTCTGTCCCTCCAAACAGTAGCCTCTGTCCCTCCAACAGTAGACTATGTCCCTCCAAACAGTAGACTATGTCCCTCCAAACAGTAGCCTCTGTCCCTCCAAACAGTAGCCTCTGTCCCTCCAAACAGTAGCCTCTGTCCCTCCAAACAGTAGCCTCTGTCCCTCCAAACAGTAGTCTCTGTCCCTCCAAACAGTAGCCTCTGTCCCTCCAAACAGTAGCCTCTGTCCCTCCAAACAGTAGCCTCTGTCCCTCCAAACAGTAGCTCTGTCCCTCCAAACAGTAGCCTCTGTCCCTCCAAACAGTAGCCTCCAAACAGTAGCCTCTGTCCCTCCAAACAGTAGACCCTGTCCATCCAAACAGTAGCCTCTGTCCAAACAGTAGCTTCTGTTACTTCAAACAGTAGCCTCTGTCCCTCCAAACAGTAGCCTCTGTCCCTCCAAACAGTAGCCTCTGTCCGTCCAAACAGTAGCCTCTGTCCCTCCAAACAGTAGCCTCCAAACAGTAGACTATGTCCCTCCAAACAGCAGCCTCTGTCCCTCCAAACAGTAGCCTCTGTCCCTCCAAACAGTAGCCTCTGTCCCTCCAAACAGTAGCCTCTGTCCCTCCAAACAGTAGCCTCTGTCCCTCCAAACAGTAGCCTCTGTCCCTCCAAACAGTAGCCTCTGTCCCTCCAAACAGTAGCCTCTGTCCCTCCAAACAGTAGCCTCTGTCCCTCCAAACAGTAGCCTCTGTCCCTCCAAACAGTAGCCTCTGTCCATCCAAACAGTAGCCTCTGTCCATCCAAACAGTAGCCTCTGTCCCTCCAAACAGTAGCCTCTGTCCCTCCAAACAGTAGCCTCCAAACAGTAGCCTCTGTCCATCCAAACAGTAGCCTCTGTCCATCCAAACAGTAGCCTCTGTCCCTCCAAACAGTAGCCTCTGTCCAAAACAGTAGCCTCTGTCCCTCCAAACAGTAGCCTCCAAACAGTAGCCTCTGTCCCTCCAAACAGTAGCCTCTGTCCCTCCAAACAGTAGCCTCTGTCCCTCCAAACAGTAGCCTCTGTCCCTCCAAACAGTAGCCTCTGTCCCTCCAAACAGTAGACTCTGTCCCTCCAAACAGTAGCCTCTGTCCCTCCAAACAGTAGCCTCTGTCCCTCCAAACAGTAGCTCTGTCCCTCCAAACAGTAGCCTCCAAAACAGTAGCCTCTGTCCCTCCAAACAGTAGCTTCTGTCCCTCCAAACAGTAGCCTCTGTCCCTCCAAACAGTAGCCTCTGTCCCTCCAAACAGTAGCCTCTGTCCCTCCAAACAGTAGACTATGTCCCTCCAAACAGTAGCCTCTGTCCCTCCAAACAGTAGCCTCTGTCCCTCCAAACAGTAGCCTCTGTCCCTCCAAACAGTAGCCTATGTCCCTCCAAACAGTAGCCTCTGTCCCTCCAAACAGTAGCCTCTGTCCCTCCAAACAGTAGCCTCTGTCCATCCAAACAGTAGCCTCTGTCCCTCCAAACAGTAGCCTCTGTCCCTCCAAACAGTAGCCTCTGTCCCTCCAAACAGTAGCCTCTGTCCCTCCAAACAGTAGCCTCCCCTCCAAACAGTAGCCTCTGTCCCTCCAAACAGTAGCCTCTGTCCCTCCAAACAGTAGCCTCTGTCCCTCCAAACAGTAGCCTCTGTCCCTCCAAACAGTAGCCTCTGTCCCTCCAAACAGTAGCCTCTGTCCCTCCAAACAGTAGCCTCTGTCCCTCCAAACAGTAGCCCTGTCCATCCAAACAGTAGCGTCCAAACAGTAGCTTCTGTTACTTCAAACAGTAGCCTCTGTCCCTCCAAACAGTAGCTCTGTCCCTCCAAACAGTAGCCTCTGTCCCTCCAAACAGTAGCCTCTGTCCCTCCAAACAGTAGCCTCTGTCCCTCCAAACAGTAGCCTCTGTCCCTCCAAACAGTAGCCTCTGTCCCTCCAAACAGTAGCCTCTGTCCCTCCAAACAGTAGCCTCTGTCCCTCCAAACAGTAGCCTCTGTCCCTCCAAACAGTAGCCTCTGTCCCTCCAAACAGTAGCCTCTGTCCCTCCAAACAGTAGCCTCTGTCCCTCCAAACAGTAGCCTCTGTCCCTCCAAACAGTAGACTCTGTCCCACCAAACAGTAGCCTCTGTCCCTCCAAACAGTAGCCTCTGTCCCTCCAAACAGTAGCCTCTGTCCCTCCAAACAGTAGCCTCTGTCCCTCCAAACAGTAGCTCTGTCCCTCCAAACAGTAGCCTCCAAACAGTAGCCTCTGTCCCTCCAAACAGTAGCCTCCAAACAGTAGCCTCTGTCCCTCCAAACAGTAGCCTCTGTCCATCCAAACAGTAGCCTCCAAACAGTAGCCTCTGTCCCTCCAAACAGTAGCCTCTGTCCCTCCAAACAGTAGCCTCTGTCCCTCCAAACAGTAGCCTCTGTCCCTCCAAACAGTAGCCTCTGTCCCTCCAAACAGTAGCCCTGTCCATCCAAACAGTAGCCTCCAAACAGTAGCTTCTGTTACTTCAAACAGTAGCCTCTGTCCCTCCAAACAGTAGCCTCTGTCCCTCCAAACAGTAGCCTTTGTCCCTCCAAACAGTAGCCTCTGTCCCTCCAAACAGTAGCCTCTGTCCCTCCAAACAGTAGCGTCCAAACAGTAGTCTCTGTCCCTCCAAACAGTAGCCTCTGTCCCTCCAATCAGCAGACTATGTCCCTCCAAACAGCAGACTATGTCCCTCCAAACAGTAGCCTCTGTCCCTCCAAACAGTAGCCTCTGTCCCTCCAAACAATAGCCTCCAAACTGTAGACTATGTCCCTCCAAACAGTAGACTCTGTCCCTCCAAAGAGTAGCCTCCAAACAGTAGCTTCTGTCACTTCAAACAGTAGCTTCTGTCACTTCAAACAGTAGCCTCTGTCCATCCAAACAGTAGCCTCTGTCCCTCCAAACAGTAGCCTCTGTCCCTCCAAACAGTAGCCTCTGTCCCTCCAAACAGTAGACTCTGTCCATCCAAACAGTAGCCTCTGTCCCTCCAAACAGTAGACTCTGTCCCTCCAAACAGTAGCCTCTGTCCCTCCAAACAGTAGCCTCTGTCCCTCCAAACAGTAGCCTCTGTCCCTCCAAACAGTAGCCTCTGTCCCTCCAAACAGTAGCCTCTGTCCCTCCAAACAGTAGCCTCTGTCCCTCCAAACAGTAGCCTATGTCCCTCCAAACAGTAGTCTCTGTCCCTCCAAACAGTAGCCTCTGTCCATCCAAACAGTAGCCTCTGTCCATCCAAACAGTAGCCTCCAAACAGTAGCCTCTGTCCCTCCAAACAGTAGCCTCTGTCCCTCCAAACAGTAGCCTCTGTCCCTCCAAACAGTCCTCTGCCTCCAAAGAGTAGCCTCTGTCCCTCCAAACAGTAGCTCTGTCCCTCCAAACAGTAGCCTCTGTCCCTCCAAACAGTAGCCTCTGTCCCTCCAAACAGTAGCCTCTGTCCCTCCAAACAGTAGCCTCTGTCCCTCCAAACAGTAGCCTCTGTCCCTCCAAACAGTAGCCTCTGTCCCTCCAAACAGTAGCCTCTGTCCCTCCAAACAGTAGACCTCTGTCCATCCAAACAGTAGCCTCTGTCCAAACAGTAGCCTCTGTCCCTTCAAACAGTAGCCTCTGTCCCTCCAAACAGTAGCCTCTGTCCCTCCAAACAGTAGCCTCTGTCCCTCCAAACAGTAGCGTCCAAACATTAGTCTCTGTCCCTCCAAACAGTAGCCTCTGTCCCTCCAAACAGTAGCCCCAAACAGTAGCCTCTGTCCCTCCAAACAGTAGACTATGTCCCTCCAAACAGCAGCCTCTGTCCCTCCAAACAGTAGCCTCTGTCCCTCCAAACAGTAGCCTCTGTCCCTCCAAACAGTAGCCTCTGTCCCTCCAAACAGTAGCCTCTGTCCCTCCAAACAGTAGCCTCTGTCCCTCCAAACAGTAGCCTCTGTCCCTCCAAACAGTAGCCTCTGTCCCTCCAAACAGTAGCCTCTGTCCCACCAAACAGTAGCCTCTGTCCCACCAAACAGTAGACTCTGTCCCTCCAAACAGTAGACTCTGTCCCTCCAAACAGTAGACTCTGTCCCTCCAAACAGTAGCTCTGTCCCTCCAAACAGTAGACTCTGTCCCTCCAAACAGTAGCCTCTGTCCCTCCAAACAGTAGCCTCTGTCCCTCCAAACAGTAGACTATGTCCCTCCAAACAGTAGCCTCCAAACAGTAGCCTCTGTCCCTCCAAACAGTAGCCTCTGTCCCTCCAAACAGTAGCCTCTGTCCATCCAAACAGTAGCCTCCAAACAGTAGCCTCTGTCCCTCCAAACAGTAGCCTCTGTCCCTCCAAACAGTAGCCTCTGTCCCTCCAAACAGTAGCCTCTGTCCCTCCAAACAGTAGCCTCTGTCCCTCCAAACAGTAGCCTCTGTCCCTCCAAACAGTAGCCTCCAAACAGTAGCCTCTGTCCCTCCAAACAGTAGCCTCTGTCCCTCCAAACAGTAGCCTCTGTCCCTCCAAACAGTAGCCTCTGTCCCTCCAAACAGTAGCCTCTGTCCCTCCAAACAGTAGACCCTGTCCATCCAAACAGTAGCGTCCAAACAGTAGCTTCTGTTACTTCAAACAGTAGCCTCTGTCCCTCCAAACAGTAGCCTCTGTCCCTCCAAACAGTAGCCTTTGTCCCTCCAAACAGTAGCCTCTGTCCCTCCAAACAGTAGCCTCTGTCCCTCCAAACAGTAGCGTCCAAACAGTAGCCTCTGTCCCTCCAAACAGTAGCCTCTGTCCCTCCAAACAGTAGACTATGTCCCTCCAAACAGCAGACTATGTCCCTCCAAACAGTAGCCTCTGTCCCTCCAAACAGTAGCCTCTGTCCCTCCAAACAGTAGCCTCCAAACAGTAGACTCCAAATAGTAGACTATGTCCCTCCAAACAGTAGACTCTGTCCCTCCAAACAGTAGCTTCCAAACAGTAGCTTCTGTCCCTCCAAACAGTAGCCTCTGTCCCTCCAAACAGTAGACTCTGTCCCTCCAAACAGTAGACTCTGTCCCTCCAAACAGTAGCCTCCAAACAGTAGCCTCTGTCCCTCCAAACAGTAGCCTCCAAACAGTAGCCTCTGTCCCTCCAAACAGTAGTCTCTGTCCCTCCAAACAGTAGCCTCTGTCCCTCCAAACAGTAGCCTCTGTCCCTCCAAACAGTAGCCTCTGTCCCTCCAAACAGTAGCCTCTGTCCCTCCAAACAGTAGCCTCTGTCCCTCCAGACAGTCCCTCCAAACAGTAGACTATGTCCCTCCAAACAGTAGCCTCTGTCCCTCCAAACAGTAGCCTCTGTCCCTCCAAACAGTAGCCTCTGTCCCTCCAAACAGTAGCCTCTGTCCCTCCAAACAGTAGCCTCTGTCCCTCCAAACAGTAGCCTCTGTCCCTCCAAACAGTAGCTCTGTCCCTCCAAACAGTAGCTATGTCCCTCCAAACAGTAGCCTCTGTCCCTCCAAACAGTAGCCTCTGTCCCTCCAAACAGTAGCCTCTGTCCCTCCAAACAGTAGCCTCTGTCCCTCCAAACAGTAGCCTCTGTCCCTCCAAACAGTAGCCTCTGTCCCTCCAAACAGTAGCCTCTGTCCCTCCAAACAGTAGCCTCTGTCCCTCCAAACAGTAGTCTCTGTCCCTCCAAACAGTAGCCTCTGTCCCTCCAAACAGTAGCCTCCAAACAGTAGCCTCTGTCCCTCCAAACAGTAGACCCTGTCCATCCAAACAGTAGCCTCTGTCCTTCTGTTACTTCAAACAGTAGCCTCTGTCCCTCCAAACAGTAGCCTCTGTCCCTCCAAACAGTAGCCTCTGTCCGTCCAAACAGTAGCCTCTGTCCCTCCAAACAGTAGCCTCCAAACAGTAGACTATGTCCCTCCAAACAGTAGCCTCTGTCCCTCCAAACAGTAGCCTCTGTCCCTCCAAACAGTAGCCTCTGTCCCTCCAAACAGTAGCCTCTGTCCCTCCAAACAGTAGCCTCTGTCCCTCCAAACAGTAGCCTCTGTCCCTCCAAACAGTAGCCTCTGTCCCTCCAAACAGTAGCCTCTGTCCCTCCAAACAGTAGCCTCTGTCCCTCCAAACAGTAGCCTCTGTCCATCCAAACAGTAGCCTCTGTCCATCCAAACAGTAGCCTCTGTCCCTCCAAACAGTAGCCTCTGTCCCTCCAAACAGTAGCCTCCAAACAGTAGCCTCTGTCCCTCCAAACAGTAGCCTCTGTCCATCCAAACAGTAGTCTCTGTCCCTCCAAACAGTAGCCTCTGTCCATCCAAACAGTAGCCTCTGTCCCTCCAAACAGTAGCCTCCAAACAGTAGCCTCTGTCCCTCCAAACAGTAGCCTCTGTCCCTCCAAACAGTAGCCTCTGTCCCTCCAAACAGTAGCCTCCAAAGAGTAGCCTCTGTCCCTCCAAACAGTAGACTCTGTCCCTCCAAACAGTAGCCTCTGTCCCTCCAAACAGTAGCCTCTGTCCCTCCAAACAGTAGCCTCTGTCCCTCCAAACAGTAGCCTCCAAAGAGTAGCCTCTGTCCCTCCAAACAGTAGCTTCTGTCCCTCCAAACAGTAGCCTCTGTCCCTCCAAACAGTAGCCTCTGTCCCTCCAAACAGTAGCCTCTGTCCCTCCAAACAGTAGCTATGTCCCTCCAAACAGTAGCTTCTGTCCCTCCAAACAGTAGCCTCTGTCCCTCCAAACAGTAGCCTCTGTCCCTCCAAACAGTAGCCTATGTCCTCCAAACAGTAGCCTCTGTCCCTCCAAACAGTAGTCTCTGTCCCTCCAAACAGTAGCCTCTGTCCCTCCAAACAGTAGCCTCCAAACAGTAGCCTCTGTCCCTCCAAACAGTAGCCTCTGTCCCTCCAAACAGTAGCCTCTGTCCCTCCAAACAGTAGCCTCCAAACAGTAGCCTCTGTCCCTCCAAACAGTAGCCTCTGTCCCTCCAAACAGTAGCCTCTGTCCCTCCAAACAGTAGCCTCTGTCCCTCCAAACAGTAGCCTCTGTCCCTCCAAACAGTAGCCTCTGTCCCTCCAAACAGTAGCCTCTGTCCCTCCAAACAGTAGACCCTGTCCATCCAAACAGTAGCGTCCAAACAGTAGCTTCTGTTACTTCAAACAGTAGCCTCTGTCCCTCCAAACAGTAGCCTCTGTCCCTCCAAACAGTAGCCTCTGTCCCTCCAAACAGTAGCCTCTGTCCCTCCAAACAGTAGCCTCTGTCCCTCCAAACAGTAGCCTCTGTCCCTCCAAACAGTAGCCTCTGTCCCTCCAAACAGTAGCCTCTGTCCCTCCAAACAGTAGCCTCTGTCCCTCCAAACAGTAGCCTCTGTCCCTCCAAACAGTAGCCTCTGTCCCTCCAAACAGTAGCCTCTGTCCCTCCAAACAGTAGCCTCTGTCCCTCCAAACAGTAGCCTCTGTCCCTCCAAACAGTAGACTCTGTCCCACCAAACAGTAGACTCTGTCCCTCCAAACAGTAGACTCTGTCCCTCCAAACAGTAGCCTCTGTCCCTCCAAACAGTAGACTCTGTCCCTCCAAACAGTAGACTATGTCCCTCCAAACAGTCCAAACAGTAGCCTCTGTCCCTCCAAACAGTAGCCTCCAAACAGTAGCCTCTGTCCCTCCAAACAGTAGCCTCTGTCCCTCCAAACAGTAGCCTCCAAACAGTAGCCTCTGTCCCTCCAAACAGTAGCCTCTGTCCCTCCAAACAGTAGCCTCTGTCCCTCCAAACAGTAGCCTCTGTCCCTCCAAACAGTAGCCTCTGTCCCTCCAAACAGTAGCCTCTGTCCATCCAAACAGTAGCGTCCAAACAGTAGCCTCTGTTAAACAGTAGCCTCTGTCCCTCCAAACAGTAGCCTCTGTCCCTCCAAACAGTAGCCTCTGTCCCTCCAAACAGTAGCCTCTGTCCCTCCAAACAGTAGCCTCTGTCCCTCCAAACAGTAGCCTCTGTCCCTCCAAACAGTAGCGTCCAAACAGTAGTCTCTGTCCCTCCAAACAGTAGCCTCTGTCCCTCCAATCAGTAGACTATGTCCCTCCAATCAGCAGACTATGTCCCTCCAAACAGTAGCCTCTGTCCCTCCAAACAGTAGCCTCTGTCCCTCCAAACAGTAGCCTCCAAACAGTAGACTCCAAATAGTAGACTATGTCCCTCCAAACAGTAGACTCTGTCCCTCCAAACAGTAGCTTCCAAACAGTAGCTTCTGTCCTTCAAACAGTAGCTTCTGTCCCTCCAAACAGTAGACTCTGTCCCTCCAAACAGTAGACTCTGTCCCTCCAAACAGTAGACTCTGTCCCTCCAAACAGTAGACTCTGTCCCTCCAAACAGTAGACTCTGTCCCTCCAAACAGTAGCCTCTGTCCCTCCAAACAGTAGCCTCTGTCCCTCCAAACAGTAGCCTCTGTCCCTCCAAACAGTAGCCTCTGTCCCTCCAAACAGTAGCCTCTGTCCCTCCAAACAGTAGCCTCTGTCCCTCCAAACAGTAGCCTCTGTCCCTCCAAACAGTAGCCTCTGTCCTCCAAACAGTAGCCTCTGTCCCTCCAAACAGTAGCCTCTGTCCATCCAAACAGTAGCCTCTGTCCATCCAAACAGTAGCCTCCAAACAGTAGCCTCTGTCCCTCCAAACAGTAGCCTCTGTCCCTCCAAACAGTAGCCTCTGTCCCTCCAAACAGTAGCCTCCAAAGAGTAGCCTCTGTCCCTCCAAACAGTAGCCTCTGTCCCTCCAAACAGTAGCCTCTGTCCCTCCAAACAGTAGCCTCTGTCCCTCCAAACAGTAGCCTCTGTCCCTCCAAACAGTAGCCTCTGTCCCTCCAAACAGTAGCCTCTGTCCCTCCAAACAGTAGCCTCTGTCCCTCCAAACAGTAGCCTCTGTCCCTCCAAACAGTAGACCCTGTCCATCCAAACAGTAGCGTCCAAACAGTAGCTTCTGTTACTTCAAACAGTAGCCTCTGTCCCTCCAAACAGTAGCCTCTGTCCCTCCAAACAGTAGCCTCTGTCCCTCCAAACAGTAGCGTCCAAACAGTAGCCTCTGTCCCTCCAAACAGTAGCCTCTGTCCCTCCAAACAGTAGCCTCTGTCCAAACAGTAGCCTCTGTCCCTCCAAACAGTAGACTATGTCCTCCAAACAGTCTCTGTCCCTCCAAACAGTAGCCTCTGTCCCTCCAAACAGTAGCCTCTGTCCCTCCAAACAGTAGCCTCTGTCCCTCCAAACAGTAGCCTCTGTCCCTCCAAACAGTAGCCTCTGTCCCTCCAAACAGTAGCCTCTGTCCCTCCAAACAGTAGCCTCTGTCCCTCCAAACAGTAGACTCTGTCCCTCCAAACAGTAGACTCTGTCCCACCAAACAGTAGACTCTGTCCCTCCAAACAGTAGACTCTGTCCCACCAAACAGTAGACTCTGTCCCTCCAAACAGTAGCCTCTGTCCCTCCAAACAGTAGACTCTGTCCCTCCAAACAGTAGACTATGTCCCTCCAAACAGTAGCCTCCAAACAGTAGCCTCTGTCCCTCCAAACAGTAGCCTCTGTCCCTCCAAACAGTAGCCTCTGTCCCTCCAAACAGTAGCCTCCAAACAGTAGCCTCTGTCCCTCCAAACAGTAGCCTCTGTCCCTCCAAACAGTAGCCTCTGTCCCTCCAAACAGTAGCCTCTGTCCCTCCAAACAGTAGCCTCTGTCCCTCCAAACAGTAGCCTCTGTCCCTCCAAACAGTAGCCTCCAAACAGTAGCCTCTGTCCCTCCAAACAGTAGAATCTGTCCCTCCAAACAGTAGCCTCTGTCCCTCCAAACAGTAGCCTCTGTCCCTCCAAACAGTAGCCTCTGTCCCTCCAAACAGTAGACCCTGTCCATCCAAACAGTAGCGTCCAAACAGTAGCTTCTGTTACTTCAAACAGTAGCCTCTGTCCCTCCAAACAGTAGCCTCTGTCCCTCCAAACAGTAGCCTTTGTCCCTCCAAACAGTAGCCTCTGTCCCTCCAAACAGTAGCCTCTGTCCCTCCAAACAGTAGCGTCCAAACAGTAGTCTCTGTCCCTCCAAACAGTAGCCTCTGTCCCTCCAATCAGCAGACTATGTCCCTCCAAACAGCAGACTATGTCCCTCCAAACAGTAGCCTCTGTCCCTCCAAACAGTAGCCTCTGTCCCTCCAAACAGTAGCCTCCAAACAGTAGACTCCAAATAGTAGACTATGTCCCTCCAAACAGTAGACTCTGTCCCTCCAAAGAGTAGCTTCCAAACAGTAGCTTCTGTCACTCAAACAGTAGCTTCTGTCCCTCCAAACAGTAGACTCTGTCCCTCCAAACAGTAGACTCTGTCCCTCCAAACAGTAGACTCTGTCCCTCCAAACAGTAGACTCTGTCCCTCCAAACAGTAGACTCTGTCCCTCCAAACAGTAGCCTCTGTCCCTCCAAACAGTAGCCTCTGTCCCTCCAAACAGTAGCCTCTGTCCCTCCAAACAGTAGCCTCTGTCCCTCCAAACAGTAGCCTCTGTCCCTCCAAACAGTAGCCTCTGTCCCTCCAAACAGTAGCCTCTGTCCCTCCAAACAGTAGAAACTCTGTCCCTCCAAACAGTAGCCTCTGTCCCTCCAAACAGTAGACTATGTCCCTCCAAACAGTAGCCTCCAAACAGTAGCCTCTGTCCCTCCAAACAGTAGCCTCCAAACAGTAGCCTCTGTCCCTCCAAACAGTAGTCTCTGTCCCTCCAAACAGTAGCCTCTGTCCCTCCAAACAGTAGCCTCCAAACAGTAGCCTCTGTCCCTCCAAACAGTAGCCTCTGTCCCTCCAAACAGTAGCCTCTGTCCATCCAAACAGTAGCCTCTGTCCCTCCAAACAGTAGCCTCTGTCCCTCCAAACAGTAGCCTCCAAACAGTAGCCTCTGTCCCTCCAAACAGTAGACCCTGTCCATCCAAACAGTAGCGTCCAAACAGTAGCCTCTGTCCTCAAACAGTAGCCTCTGTCCCTCCAAACAGTAGCCTCTGTCCCTCCAAACAGTAGCCTCTGTCCCTCCAAACAGTAGCCTCTGTCCCTCCAAACAGTAGCCTCTGTCCCTCCAAACAGTAGCCTCTGTCCCTCCAAACAGTAGCCTCTGTCCCTCCAAACAGTAGCCTCTGTCCCTCCAAACAGTAGCCTCCAAACAGTAGCCTCTGTCCCTCCAAACAGTAGACTCTGTCCCTCCAAACAGTAGCCTCTGTCCCTCCAAACAGTAGCCTCTGTCCCTCCAAACAGTAGCCTCTGTCCCTCCAAACAGTAGCCTCTGTCCCTCCAAACAGTAGCCTCTGTCCCTCCAAACAGTAGCCTCTGTCCCTCCAAACAGTAGCCTCTGTCCCTCCAAACAGTAGCCTCTGTCCCTCCAAACAGTAGCCTCTGTCCCTCCAAACAGTAGACTCTGTCCCTCCAAACAGTAGACTCTGTCCCTCCAAACAGTAGCCTATGTCCCTCCAAACAGTAGCCTCCAAACAGTAGCCTCTGTCCCTCCAAACAGTAGCCTCCAAACAGTAGCCTCTGTCCCTCCAAACAGTAGTCTCTGTCCCTCCAAACAGTAGCCTCTGTCCCTCCAAACAGTAGACTATGTCCCTCCAAACAGTAGACTATGTCCCTCCAAACAGTAGACTATGTCCCTCCAAACAGTAGCCTCTGTCCCTCCAAACAGTAGCCTCTGTCCATCCAAACAGTAGCCTCTGTCCCTCCAAACAGTAGCCTCTGTCCCTCCAAACAGTAGCCTCCAAACAGTAGCCTCTGTCCCTCCAAACAGTAGACCCTGTCCATCCAAACAGTAGCGTCCAAACAGTAGCTTCTGTTACTCAAACAGTAGCCTCTGTCCCTCCAAACAGTAGCCTCTGTCCCTCCAAACAGTAGCCTCTGTCCCTCCAAACAGTAGCCTCTGTCCCTCCAAACAGTAGCCTCTGTCCCTCCAAACAGTAGCCTCTGTCCCTCCAAACAGTAGCCTCTGTCCCTCCAAACAGTAGCCTCTGTCCCTCCAAACAGTAGCCTCTGTCCCTCCAAACAGTAGCCTCTGTCCCTCCAAACAGTAGCCTCTGTCCCTCCAAACAATAGCCTCCAAACTGTAGACTATGTCCCTCCAAACAGTAGCCTCTGTCCCTCCAAACAGTAGCCTCTGTCCCTCCAAACAGTAGCCTCTGTCCCTCCAAACAGTAGCCTCTGTCCCTCCAAACAGTAGCCTCTGTCCCTCCAAACAGTAGCCTCTGTCCCTCCAAACAGTAGCCTCTGTCCCTCCAAACAGTAGCCTCTGTCCCTCCAAACAGTAGCCTCTGTCCCACCAAACAGTAGACTCTGTCCCACCAAACAGTAGACTCTGTCCCACCAAACAGTAGACTCTGTCCCTCCAAACAGTAGCCTCTGTCCCTCCAAACAGTAGCCTCTGTCCCTCCAAACAGTAGACTATGTCCCTCCAAACAGTAGCCTCCAAACAGTAGCCTCTGTCCCTCCAAACAGTAGCCTCTGTCCCTCCAAACAGTAGCCTCTGTCCATCCAAACAGTAGCCTCCAAACAGTAGCCTCTGTCCCTCCAAACAGTAGCCTCTGTCCCTCCAAACAGTAGCCTCTGTCCCTCCAAACAGTAGCCTCTGTCCCTCCAAACAGTAGCCTCTGTCCCTCCAAACAGTAGCCTCTGTCCCTCCAAACAGTAGCCTCCAAAGAGTAGCCTCTGTCCCTCCAAACAGTAGAATCTGTCCCTCCAAACAGTAGCCTCTGTCCCTCCAAACAGTAGCCTCTGTCCCTCCAAACAGTAGCCTCTGTCCCTCCAAACAGTAGACCCTGTCCATCCAAACAGTAGCGTCAAACAGTAGCTTCTGTTACTCCAAACAGTAGCCTCTGTCCCTCCAAACAGTAGCCTCTGTCCCTCCAAACAGTAGCCTTTGTCCCTCCAAACAGTAGCCTCTGTCCTCCAAACAGTAGCCTCTGTCCCTCCAAACAGTAGCGTCCAAACAGTAGTCTCTGTCCCTCCAAACAGTAGCCTCTGTCCCTCCAAACAGTAGACTATGTCCCTCCAAACAGCAGACTATGTCCCTCCAAACAGTAGCCTCTGTCCCTCCAAACAGTAGCCTCTGTCCCTCCAAACAGTAGCCTCCAAACAGTAGACTATGTCCCTCCAAACAGTAGACTCTGTCCCTCCAAACAGTAGACTCTGTCCCTCCAAAGAGTAGCCTCCAAACAGTAGCTTCTGTCACTTCAAACAGTAGCTTCTGTCACTCCAAACAGTAGCCTCTGTCCATCCAAACAGTAGCCTCTGTCCCTCCAAACAGTAGCCTCTGTCCCTCCAAACAGTAGACTCTGTCCCTCCAAACAGTAGACTCTGTCCCTCCAAACAGTAGACTCTGTCCCTCCAAACAGTAGACTCTGTCCCTCCAAACAGTAGCCTCTGTCCCTCCAAACAGTAGCCTCTGTCCCTCCAAACAGTAGCCTCTGTCCCTCCAAACAGTAGCCTCTGTCCCTCCAAACAGTAGCCTCTGTCCCTCCAAACAGTAGACTCTGTCCCTCCAAACAGTAGACTATGTCCCTCCAAACAGTAGCCTCCAAACAGTAGCCTCTGTCCCTCCAAACAGTAGCCTCCAAACAGTAGCCTCTGTCCCTCCAAACAGTAGTCTCTGTCCCTCCAAACAGTAGCCTCTGTCCCTCCAAACAGTAGCCTCCAAACAGTAGCCTCTGTCCCTCCAAACAGTAACCTCTGTCCCTCCAAACAGTAGCCTCTGTCCATCCAAACAGTAGCCTCTGTCCCTCCAAACAGTAGCCTCTGTCCCTCCAAACAGTAGCCTCCAAACAGTGCCTCTGTCCTCCAAACAGTAGACCCTGTCCATCCAAACAGTAGCGTCCAAACAGTAGCTTCTGTTACTTCAAACAGTAGCCTCTGTCCCTCCAAACAGTAGCCTCTGTCCCTCCAAACAGTAGCCTCTGTCCCTCCAAACAGTAGCCTCTGTCCCTCCAAACAGTAGCCTCTGTCCCTCCAAACAGTAGCCTCTGTCCCTCCAAACAGTAGCCTCTGTCCCTCCAAACAGTAGCCTCTGTCCCTCCAAACAGTAGCCTCCAAACAGTAGCCTCTGTCCTCCAAACAGTAGCCTCTGTCCCTCCAAACAGTAGCCTCTGTCCCTCCAAACAGTAGCCTCTGTCCTCCAAACAGTAGCCTCTGTCCCTCCAAACAGTAGCCTCTGTCCCTCCAAACAGTAGCCTCTGTCCCTCCAAACAGTAGCCTCTGTCCCTCCAAACAGTAGCCTCTGTCCCTCCAAACAGTAGCCTCTGTCCCTCCAAACAGTAGACTCTGTCCCTCCAAACAGTAGACTCTGTCCCTCCAAACAGTAGACTATGTCCCTCCAAACAGTAGCCTCCAAACAGTAGCCTCTGTCCCTCCAAACAGTAGCCTCCAAACAGTAGCCTCTGTCCCTCCAAACAGTAGTCTCTGTCCCTCCAAACAGTAGCCTCTGTCCCTCCAAACAGTAGACTATGTCCTCCAAACAGTAGACTATGTCCCTCCAAACAGTAGACTATGTCCCTCCAGACAGCAGACTATGTCCCTCCAAACAGTAGTCTCTGTCCCTCCAAACAGTAGCCTCTGTCCATCCAAACAGTAGCCTCTGTCCCTCCAAACAGTAGCCTCTGTCCCTCCAAACAGTAGCCTCCAAACAGTAGCCTCTGTCCCTCCAAACAGTAGACCCTGTCCATCCAAACAGTAGCGTCCAAACAGTAGCTTCTGTTACTTCAAACAGTAGCCTCTGTCCCTCCAAACAGTAGCCTCTGTCCCTCCAAACAGTAGCCTCTGTCCCTCCAAACAGTAGCCTCTGTCCCTCCAAACAGTAGCCTCTGTCCCTCCAAACAGTAGCCTCTGTCCCTCCAAACAGTAGCCTCTGTCCCTCCAAACAGTAGCCTCTGTCCCTCCAAACAGTAGCCTCTGTCCCTCCAAACAGTAGCCTCTGTCCCTCCAAACAGTAGCCTCTGTCCCTCCAAACAGTAGCCTCCAAACAGTAGACTATGTCCCTCCAAACAGCAGCCTCTGTCCCTCCAAACAGTAGCCTCTGTCCCTCCAAACAGTAGCCTCTGTCCCTCCAAACAGTAGCCTCTGTCCCTCCAAACAGTAGCCTCTGTCCCTCCAAACAGTAGCCTCTGTCCCTCCAAACAGTAGCCTCTGTCCCTCCAAACAGTAGCCTCTGTCCCTCCAAACAGTAGCCTCTGTCCCTCCAAACAGTAGTCCTCAGTAGCTTCTGTTACTTCAAACAGTAGCCTCTGTCCCTCCAAACAGTAGACTCTGTCCCTTCAAACAGTAGCCTCTGTCCCTCCAAACAGTAGACTATGTCCCTCCAAACAGTAGCCTCTGTCCCTCCAAACAGTAGCGTCCAAACAGTAGCTTCTGTCCCTCCAAACAGTAGCCTCTGTCCCTCCAAACAGTAGCCTCCAAACAGTAGCCTCTGTCCCTCCAAACAGTAGACTATGTCCCTCCAAACAGTAGACTATGTCCCTCCAAACAGTAGCCTCTGTCCCTCCAAACAGTAGCCTCTGTCCCTCCAAACAGTAGCCTCCAAACAGTAGCCTCTGTCCCTCCAAACAGTAGACTCCAAACAGTAGCCTCTGTCCCTCCAAACAGTAGACTATGTCCCTCCAAACAGTAGACTCTGTCCCCCCAAACAGTAGACTATGTCCCTCCAAACAGTAGCCTCTGTCCCTCCAAACAGTAGCCTCTGTCCCTCCAAACAGTAGCCTCCAAACAGTAGCCTCTGTCCCTCCAAACAGTAGACTCCAAACAGTAGCCTCTGTCCCTCCAAACAGTAGACTATGTCCCTCCAAACAGTAGACTCTGTCCCTCCAAACAGTAGCCTCTGTCCCTCCAAACAGTAGACTCTGTCCCTCCAAACAGTAGACTCTGTCCCTCCAAACAGTAGACTCTGTCCCTCCAAACAGTAGACTCTGTCCCTCCAAACAGTAGACTCTGTCCCTCCAAACAGTAGACTATGTCCCTCCAAACAGTAGACTCTGTCCCTCCAAACAGTAGACTATGTCCCTCCAAACAGTAGACTATGTCCCTCCAAACAGTAGACTCTGTCCCTCCAAACAGTAGACTATGTCCCTCCAAACAGTAGACTCTGTCCCTCCAAACAGCAGACTATGTCCCTCCAAACAGTAGACTATGTCCCTCCAAACAGTAGACTATGTCCCTCCAAACAGTAGACTATGTCCCTCCAAACAGCAGACTATGTCCCTCCAAACAGCAGACTATGTCCCTCCAAACAGTAGCCTCTGTCCCTCCAAACAGCAGACTATGTCCCTCCAAACAGTAGACTATGTCCCTCCAAACAGTAGACTATGTCCCTCCAAACAGCAGACTATGTCCCTCCAAACAGTAGACTCTGTCCCTCCAAACAGTAGACTATGTCCCTCCAAACAGTAGACTCTGTCCCTCCAAACAGTAGACTATGTCCCTCCAAACAGTAGACTCTGTCCCTCCAAACAGCAGACTATGTCCCTCCAAACAGTAGCCTCCAAACAGTAGCTTCTGTCCCTCCAAACAGTAGCCTCTGTCCCTCCAAACAGTAGACTATGTCCCTCCAAACAGTAGCCTCCAAACAGTAGCCTCTGTCCCTCCAAACAGTAGCCTCTGTCCCTCCAAACAGTAGCCTCGGTCCCTCCAAACAGTAGCCTATGTCCCTCCAAACAGCAGCCTATGTCCCTCCAGACAGTAGACTATGTCCCTCCAAACAGCAGACTCTGTCCCTCCCAACAGTAGCCTCTGTCCCTCCCAACAGTAGCCTCTGTCCCTCCCAACAGTAGCCTCTGTCCCTCCAAACAGTAGCCTCTGTCCCTCCAAACAGTAGACTCTGTCCCTCCAAACAGTAGACTCTGTCTCTCCAAACAGTAGACGCTGTCCCTCCAAACAGTAGACGCTGTCCCTCCAAACAGTAGACGCTGTCCCTCCAAACAGTAGACGCTGTCCCTCCAAACAGTAGACTCTGTCCCTCCAAACAGTAGACTCTGTCCCTCCAAACAGTAGACTCTGTCCCTCCAAACAGTAGACTCTGTCCCTCCAAACAGTAGACTCTGTCCCTCCAAACAGTAGACTCTGTCCCTCCAAACAGTAGCCTCTGTCCCTCCAAACAGTAGCCTCTGTCCCTCCAAACAGTAGCCTCTGTCCCTCCAAACAGTAGCCTCTGTCCCTCCAAACAGTAGCCTCTGTCCCTCCAAACAGTAGCCTCTGTCCCTCCAAACAGTAGCCTCTGTCCCTCCAAACAGTAGCCTCTGTCCCTCCAAACAGTAGCCCTCCAAACAGTAGCTTCTGTTACTTCAAACAGTAGCCTCTGTCCCTCCAAACAGTAGACTATGTCCCTTCATACAGTAGCCTCTGTCCCTCCAAACAGTAGACTATGTCCCTCCAAACAGTAGCCTCTGTCCCTCCAAACAGTAGCGTCCAAACAGTAGCTTCTGTCCCTCCAAACAGTAGCCTCTGTCCCTCCAAACGGTAGCCTCCAAACAGTAGCCTCTGTCCCTCCAAACAGTAGACTATGTCCCTCCAAACAGCAGACTATGTCCCTCCAAACAGTAGCCTCTGTCCCTCCAAACAGTAGCCTCTGTCCCTCCAAACAGTAGCCTCCAAACAGTAGCCTCTGTCCCTCCAAACAGTAGACTCCAAACAGTAGCCTCTGTCCCTCCAAACAGTAGACTATGTCCCTCCAAACAGTAGACTCTGTCCCCCCAAACAGTAGACTATGTCCCTCCAAACAGTAGACTATGTCCCTCCAAACAGTAGACTATGTCCCTCCAAACAGTAGACTCTGTCCCTCCAAACAGCAGACTATGTCCCTCCAAACAGTAGACTCTGTCCCTCCAAACAGTAGACTATGTCCCTCCAAACAGTAGACTATGTCCCTCCAAACAGTAGACTATGTCCCTCCAAACAGCAGACTATGTCCCTCCAAACAGTAGACTATGTCCCTCCAAACAGCAGACTATGTCCCTCCAAACAGCAGACTATGTCCCTCCAAACAGTAGACTATGTCCCTCCAAACAGTAGACTATGTCCCTCCAAACAGCAGACTATGTCCCTCCAAACAGCAGACTATGTCCCTCCAAACAGTAGACTCTGTCCCTCCAAACAGTAGACTATGTCCCTCCAAACAGTAGACTCTGTCCCTCCAAACAGTAGACTATGTCCCTCCAAACAGTAGACTCTGTCCCTCCAAACAGTAGACTATGTCCCTCCAAACAGTAGCCTCCAAACAGTAGCTTCTGTCCCTCCAAACAGTAGCCTCTGTCCCTCCAAACAGTAGACTATGTCCCTCCAAACAGTAGCCTCCAAACAGTAGCCAAACAGTAGCCTATGTCCCTCCAAACAGTAGCCTCTGTCCCTCCAAACAGTAGACTCTGTCCCTCCAAACAGTAGACTCTGTCCCTCCAAACAGTAGACTCTGTCCCTCCAAACAGTAGCCTCTGTCCCTCCAAACAGTAGCCTCTGTCCCTCCAAACAGTAGCCTCTGTCCCTCCAAACAGTAGACTCTGTCCCTCCAAACAGTAGACTCTGTCCCTCCAAACAGTAGACTCTGTCCCTCCAAACAGTAGACGCTGTCCCTCCAAACAGTAGACTGTCCCTCCAAACAGTAGACTCTGTCCCTCCAAACAGTAGACGCTGTCCCTCCAAACAGTAGACTCTGTCCTCCAAACAGTAGACCTGTCCCTCCAAACAGTAGACTCTGTCCCTCCAAACAGTAGACTCTGTCCCTCCAAACAGTAGACTCTGTCCCTCCAAACAGTAGACTCTGTCCCTCCAAACAGTAGCCTCTGTCCCTCCAAACAGTAGCCTCTGTCCCTCCAAACAGTAGCCTCTGTCCATCCAAACAGTAGCGTCCAAACAGTAGACTATGTCCCTCCAAACAGTAGACTCTGTCCCTCCAAACAGTAGACTCTGTCCCTCCAAACAGTAGACTCTGTCCCTCCAAACAGCAGACTATGTCCCTCCAAACAGTAGCCTCCAAACAGTAGCTTCTGTCCCTCCAAACAGTAGCCTCTGTCCCTCCAAACAGTAGACTATGTCCCTCCAAACAGTAGCCTCCAAACAGTAGCTTCTGTCCCTCCAAACAGTAGCCTCTGTCCCTCCAAACAGTAGCCTCTGTCCCTCCAAACAGTAGCCTCTGTCCCTCCAAACAGTAGACTCTGTCCCTCCAAACAGTAGACTCTGTCCCTCCAAACAGTAGACTCTGTCCCTCCAAACAGTAGCCTCTGTCCCTCCAAACAGTAGACTCTGTCCCTCCAAACAGTAGCCTCTGTCCCTCCAAACAGTAGCCTCTGTCCCTCCAAACAGTAGACTCTGTCCCTCCAAACAGTAGACTCTGTCCCTCCAAACAGTAGACGCTGTCCCTCCAAACAGTAGACGCTGTCCCTCCAAACAGTAGACGCTGTCCTCCAAACAGTAGACGCTGTCCCTCCAAACAGTAGACTCTGTCCCTCCAAACAGTAGACTCTGTCCCTCCAAACAGTAGACTCTGTCCCTCCAAACAGTAGACTCTGTCCCTCCAAACAGTAGACTCTGTCCCTCCAAACAGTAGACTCTGTCCCTCCAAACAGTAGACTCTGTCCCTCCAAACAGTAGCCTCTGTCCCTCCAAACAGTAGCCTCTGTCCCTCCAAACAGTAGCCTCTGTCCCTCCAAACAGTAGCCTCTGTCCCTCCAAACAGTAGCCTCTGTCCCTCCAAACAGTAGCGTCCAAACAGTAGCTTCTGTTACTTCAAACAGTAGCCTCTGTCCCTCCAAACAGTAGACTATGTCCCTTCATACAGTAGCCTCTGTCCCTCCAAACAGTAGACTATGTCCCTCCAAACAGTAGCCTCTGTCCCTCCAAACAGTAGCGTCCAAACAGTAGCTTCTGTCCCTCCAAACAGTAGCCTCTGTCCCTCCAAACGGTAGCCTCCAAACAGTAGCCTCTGTCCCTCCAAACAGTAGACTATGTCCCTCCAAACAGCAGACTATGTCCCTCCAAACAGTAGCCTCTGTCCCTCCAAACAGTAGCCTCTGTCCCTCCAAACAGTAGCCTCCAAACAGTAGCCTCTGTCCCTCCAAACAGTAGACTCCAAACAGTAGCCTCTGTCCCTCCAAACAGTAGACTATGTCCCTCCAAACAGTAGACTCTGTCCCCCAAACAGTAGACTATGTCCCTCCAAACAGTAGACTATGTCCCTCCAAACAGTAGACTATGTCCCTCCAAACAGTAGACTATGTCCCTCCAAACAGTAGACTCTGTCCCTCCAAACAGCAGACTATGTCCCTCCAAACAGTAGACTCTGTCCCTCCAAACAGCAGACTATGTCCCTCCAAACAGCAGACTATGTCCCTCCAAACAGTAGACTATGTCCCTCCAAACAGCAGACTATGTCCCTCCAAACAGCAGACTATGTCCCTCCAAACAGCAGACTATGTCCCTCCAAACAGCAGACTATGTCCCTCCAAACAGCAGACTATGTCCCTCCAAACAGCAGACTATGTCCCTCCAAACAGTAGACTATGTCCCTCCAAACAGCAGACTATGTCCTCCAAACAGCAGACTATGTCCCTCCAAACAGTAGACTCTGTCCCTCCAAACAGTAGACTATGTCCCTCCAAACAGTAGACTCTGTCCCTCCAAACAGTAGACTATGTCCCTCCAAACAGTAGACTCTGTCCCTCCAAACAGCAGACTATGTCCCTCCAAACAGTAGCCTCCAAACAGTAGCTTCTGTCCCTCCAAACAGTAGCCTCTGTCCCTCCAAACAGTAGACTATGTCCCTCCAAACAGTAGCCTCCAAACAGTAGCTTCTGTCCCTCCAAACAGTAGCCTATGTCCCTCCAAACAGTAGCCTCTGTCCCTCCAAACAGTAGACTCTGTCCCTCCAAACAGTAGACTCTGTCCCTCCAAACAGTAGCCTCTGTCCCTCCAAACAGTAGACTCTGTCCCTCCAAACAGTAGCCTCTGTCCCTCCAAACAGTAGCCTCTGTCCCTCCAAACAGTAGACTCTGTCCCTCCAAACAGTAGACGCTGTCCCTCCAAACAGTAGACGCTGTCCCTCCAAACAGTAGACGCTGTCCCTCCAAACAGTAGACGCTGTCCCTCCAAACAGTAGACGCTGTCCCTCCAAACAGTAGACGCTGTCCCTCCAAACAGTAGACGCTGTCCCTCCAAACAGTAGACGCTGTCCCTCCAAACAGTAGACTCTGTCCCTCCAAACAGTAGACTCTGTCCCTCCAAACAGTAGACTCTGTCCCTCCAAACAGTAGACTCTGTCCCTCCAAACAGTAGCCTCTGTCCCTCCAAACAGTAGCCTCTGTCCCTCCAAACAGTAGCCTCTGTCCCTCCAAACAGTAGCCTCTGTCCCTCCAAACAGTAGCCTCTGTCCCTCCAAACAGTAGCCTCTGTCCCTCCAAACAGTAGCCTCTGTCCCTCCAAACAGTAGCCTCTGTCCCTCCAAACAGTAGCGTCCAAACAGTAGCTTCTGTTACTTCAAACAGTAGCCTCTGTCCCTCCAAACAGTAGACTATGTCCCTTTATACAGTAGCCTCTGTCCCTCCAAACAGTAGACTATGTCCCTCCAAACAGTAGCCTCTGTCCCTCCAAACAGTAGCGTCCAAACAGTAGCTTCTGTCCCTCCAAACAGTAGCCTCTGTCCCTCCAAACGGTAGCCTCCAAACAGTAGCCTCTGTCCCTCCAAACAGTAGACTATGTCCCTCCAAACAGCAGACTATGTCCCTCCAAACAGTAGCCTCTGTCCCTCCAAACAGTAGCCTCTGTCCCTCCAAACAGTAGCCTCCAAACAGTAGCCTCTGTCCCTCCAAACAGTAGACTCCAAACAGTAGCCTCTGTCCCTCCAAACAGTAGACTATGTCCCTCCAAACAGTAGACTCTGTCCCCCCAAACAGTAGACTATGTCCCTCCAAACAGCAGACTATGTCCCTCCAAACAGTAGCCTCTGTCCCTCCAAACAGTAGCCTCTGTCCCTCCAAACAGTAGCCTCCAAACAGTAGCCTCTGTCCCTCCAAACAGTAGACTCCAAACAGTAGCCTCTGTCCCTCCAAACAGTAGACTATGTCCCTCCAAACAGTAGACTCTGTCCCTCCAAACAGTAGACTCTGTCCTCCAAAAGTAGACTCTGTCCCTCCAAAAAGTAGACTCTGTCCCTCCAAACAGTAGACTCTGTCCCTCCAAACAGTAGACTATGTCCCTCCAAACAGTAGACTCTGTCCCTCCAAACAGTAGACTATGTCCCTCCAAACAGTAGACTCTGTCCCTCCAAACAGTAGACTCTGTCCCTCCAAACAGCAGACTATGTCCCTCCAAACAGCAGACTCTGTCCCTCCAAACAGCAGACTATGTCCCTCCAAACAGCAGACTATGTCCCTCCAAACAGTAGACTATGTCCCTCCAAACAGCAGACTATGTCCCTCCAAACAGCAGACTATGTCCCTCCAAACAGCAGACTATGTCCCTCCAAACAGCAGACTATGTCCCTCCAAACAGCAGACTATGTCCCTCCAAACAGCAGACTATGTCCCTCCAAACAGCAGACTATGTCCCTCCAAACAGCAGACTATGTCCCTCCAAACAGTAGACTATGTCCTCCAAACAGCAGACTATGTCCCTCCAAACAGCAGACTATGTCCCTCCAAACAGTAGACTCTGTCCCTCCAAACAGTAGACTATGTCCCTCCAAACAGTAGACTCTGTCCCTCCAAACAGTAGACTATGTCCCTCCAAACAGTAGACTCTGTCCCTCCAAACAGCAGACTATGTCCCTCCAAACAGTAGCCTCCAAACAGTAGCTTCTGTCCCTCCAAACAGTAGCCTCTGTCCCTCCAAACAGTAGACTATGTCCCTCCAAACAGTAGCCTCCAAACAGTAGCTTCTGTCCCTCCAAACAGTAGCCTCTGTCCCTCCAAACAGTAGCCTCTGTCCCTCCAAACAGTAGCCTATGTACCTCCAAACAGTAGCCTCTGTCCCTCCAAACAGTAGACTCTGTCCCTCCAAACAGTAGACTCTGTCCCTCCAAACAGTAGCCTCTGTCCCTCCAAACAGTAGACTCTGTCCCTCCAAACAGTAGCCTCTGTCCCTCCAAACAGTAGACTCTGTCCCTCCAAACAGTAGACTCTGTCCCTCCAAACAGTAGACTCTGTCCCTCCAAACAGTAGACTCTGTCCCTCCAAACAGTAGACTCTGTCCCTCCAAACAGTAGACTCTGTCCCTCCAAACAGTAGACTCTGTCCCTCCAAACAGTAGACTCTGTCCCTCCAAACAGTAGACTCTGTCCCTCCAAACAGTAGACTCTGTCCCTCCAAACAGTAGACTATGTCCCTCCA
>NC_056438.1:66025162-66108841 GCF_018296145.1 Oncorhynchus tshawytscha
ACAGTAGCCTCTGTCCCTCCAAACAGTAGCCTCTGTCCCTCCAAACAGTAGCCTCTGTCCCTCCAAACAGTAGCCTCCAAACAGTAGCCTCTGTCCCTCCAAACAGTAGCCTCTGTCCCTCCAAACAGTAGCCTCTGTCCCTCCAAACAGTAGCCTCTGTCCCTCCAAACAGTAGCCTCTGTCCCTCCAAACAGTAGCCTCTGTCCCTCCAAACAGTAGCTCTGTCCCTCCAAACAGTAGCCTCTGTCCCTCCAAACAGTAGCCTCTGTCCCTCCAAACAGTAGCCTCTGTCCCTCCAAACAGTAGCCTCTGTCCCTCCAAACAGTAGCCTCTGTCCCTCCAAACAGTAGACTCTGTCCCATCCAAACAGTAGCGTCCAAACAGTAGCTTCTGTTACTTCAAACAGTAGCCTCTGTCCTCAAACAGTAGCCTCTGTCCCTCCAAACAGTAGCCTTTGTCCCTCCAAACAGTAGCCTCTGTCCCTCCAAACAGTAGCCTCTGTCCCTCCAAACAGTAGCGTCAAACAGTAGTCTCTGTCCACTCCAAACAGTAGCCTCTGTCCCTCCAAACAGCAGACTATGTCCCTCCAAACAGCAGACTATGTCCCTCAAACAGTAGCCTCTGTCCCTCCAAACAGTAGCCTCTGTCCCTCCAAACAGTAGCCTCAAACAGTAGACTCCAAATAGTAGACTATGTCCCTCCAAACAGTAGACTCTGTCCTCCAAAGTAGCCTCTGCTTCCAAACAGTAGCTTCTGTCACTTCAAACAGTAGCCTCCTGTCCCTCCAAACAGTAGACTCTGTCCCTCAAACAGTAGACTCTGTCCCTCCAAACAGTAGACTCTGTCCCTCAAACAGTGGACTCTGTCCCTCCAAACAGTGGCCTCTGTCCTCCAAACAGTAGACTCTGTCCCTCAAACAGTAGCGTCTGTCCCTCCAAACAGTAGCCTCTGTCCCTCCAAACAGTAGCCTCTGTCCCTCCAAACAGTAGCCTCTGTCCCTCCAAACAGTAGCCTCTGTCCCTCCAAACAGTAGCCTCTGTCCCTCCAAACAGTAGACTCTGTCCCTCCAAACAGTAACTCTGTCCCTCAAACAGTAGACTCTGTCCCTCCAAACAGTAGCCTCCAAACAGTAGCCTCTGTCCCTCCAATGCAGCCTCTGCCTCCAAACAGTAGCCTCTGCCTCCAAACAGTAGTCTCTCTGTCCTCCAAACAGTAGACCCTGTCCCTCCAAACAGTAGCCTCCAAACAGTAGCCTCTGTCCCTCAAACAGTAACCTCTGTCCCTCAAACAGTAGCCTCTGTCCCTCCAAACAGTAGCCTCTGTCCTCAAACAGTAGCCTCTGTCCCTCCAAACAGTAGCCTCCAAACAGTAGCCTATGTCCCTCAAACAGCAGACCCTGTCCATCCAAACAGTAGCCTCTGTCCAAACAGTAGCCTCTGTTACTTCAAACGGTAGCCTCTGTCCCCCAAACAGTAGCCTCTGTCCCTCCAAACAGCAGCCTCTGTCCCTCCAAACAGTAGCCTCTGTCCTCCAAACAGTAGCCTCTGTCAGTCAAACAGTAGCCTCTGTCCCTCCAAACAGTAGCCTCTGTCCTCCAAACAGTAGCCTCTGTCCCCAAACTGTAGCCTCCAAACAGTAGCCTCTGTCCCTCCAAACAGTAGACTATGTCCCTCCAAACAGCAGCCTCTGTCCCTCCAAACAGTAGCCTCTGTCCCTCCAAACAGTAGCCTCTGTCCCTCCAAACAGTAGCCTCTGTCCTCCAAACAGTAGCCTCTGTCCCTCCAAACAGTAGCCTCTGTCCCTCCAAACAGTAGCCTCTGCCTCAAACAGTAGCCTCTGTCCTCCAAACAGTAGACTCTGTCCCTCCAAACAGTAGACTCTGTCCTCAAACAGTAGACTCTGTCCCTCCAAACAGTAGACTATGTCCTCCAAACAGTAGCCTCCAAACAGTAGCCTCTGTCCCTCCAAACAGTAGCCTCTGTCCCCAAACAGTAGCCTCTGTCCCTCCAAACAGTAGTCTCTGTCCCTCCAAACAGTAGCCTCTGTCCCTCCAAACAGTAGACTATGTCCCTCCCAAACAGTAGACTATGTCCCTCCAGACAGCAGACTATGTCCCTCCAAACAGTAGTCTCTGTCCCTCCAAACAGTAGCCTCTGTCCATCAGTAGCCTCTGTCCCTCCAAACAGTAGCCTCTGTCCCTCCAACAGTAGCCTCCAAACAGTAGCCTCTGTCCCTCCAAACAGTAGACCCTGTCCATCCAAACAGTAGCCTCCAAACAGTAGCTTCTGTTACTTCAAACAGTAGCCTCTGTCCCTCCAAACAGTAGCCTCTGTCCCTCCAAACAGTAGCCTCTGTCCCTCCAAACAGTAGCCTCTGTCCCTCCAAACAGTAGCCTCTGTCCCTCCAAACAGTAGCCTCTGCCTCAAACAGTAGCCTCTGTCCCTCCAAACAGTAGCCTCTGTCCCTCCAAACAGTAGCCTCTGTCCTCAAACAGTAGCCTCTGTCCTCCAAACAGTAGCCTCTGTCCCTCCAAACAGTAGCCTCCAAACAGTAGACTATGTCCTCAAACAGCAGCCTCTGTCCCTCCAAACAGTAGCCTCTGTCCCTCCAAACAGTAGCCTCTGTCCCTCAAACAGTAGCCTCTGTCCCTCCAAACAGTAGCCTCTGTCCCTCCAAACAGTAGCCTCTGTCCCTCCAAACAGTAGCCTCTGTCCTCAAACAGTAGCCTCTGTCCCTCAAACAGTAGCCTCTGTCCCACCTCCAGTAGACTCTGTCCACCAAACAGTAGACTCTGTCCCACCAAACAGTAGACTCTGTCCCTCCAAACAGTAGCCTCTGTCCTCCAAACAGTAGACTCTGTCCCTCCAAACAGTAGACTATGTCCCTCCAAACAGTAGCCTCAAACAGCAGCCTCTGTCCCTCCAAACAGTAGCCTCTGTCCCTCCAAACAGTAGCCTCTGTCCATCCAAACAGTAGCCTCCAAACAGTAGCCTCTGTCCTCCAAACAGTAACCTCTGTCCCTCCAAACAGTAGCCTCTGTCCCTCCAAACAGTAGCCTCTGTCCCTCCAAACAGTAGCCTCTGTCCCTCCAAACAGTAGCCTCTGTCCCTCCAAACAGTAGCCTCCAAAGAGTAGCCTCTGTCCCTCAAACAGTAGAATCTGTCCCTCCAAACAGTAGCCTCTGTCCCTCCAAACAGTAGCCTCTGTCCTCCAAACAGTAGCCTCTGTCCTCCAAACAGTAGACCCTGTCCATCCAAACAGTAGCGTCAAACAGTAGCTTCTGTTACTTCAAACAGTAGCCTCTGTCCTCCAAACAGTAGCCTCTGTCCCTCCAAACAGTAGCCTTGTCCCTCCAAACAGTAGCCTCTGTCCCTCCAAACAGTAGCCTCTGTCCCTCCAAACAGTAGCGTCCAAACAGTAGTCTCTGTCCCTCCAAACAGTAGCCTCTGTCCCTCCAATCAGGAGACTATGTCCCTCAATCAGCAGACTATGTCCCTCCAAACAGTAGCCTCTGTCCCTCCAAACAGTAGCCTCTGTCCCTCCAAACAGTAGCCTCAAACAGTAGACTCCAAATAGTAGACTATGTCCCTCCAAACAGTAGACTCTGTCCCTCCTCCAAACAGCTTCTGTCCCTCCAAACAGTAGCCTCTGTCCCTCCAAACAGTAGACTCTGTCCCTCCAAACAGTAGACTCTGTCCCTCCAAACAGTAGACTCTGTCCCTCCAAACAGTAGACTCTGTCCCTCCAAACAGTAGACTCTGTCCCTCCAAACAGTAGACTCTGTCCCTCCAAACAGTAGCGTCTGTCCCTCCAAACAGTAGCCTCTGTCCCTCCAAACAGTAGCCTCTGTCCCTCCAAACAGTAGCCTCTGTCCCTCCAAACAGTAGACTCTGTCCCTCCAAACAGTAGACTCTGTCCCTCCAAACAGTAGACTCTGTCCTCCAAACAGTAGACTATGTCCCTCCAAACAGTAGCCTCCAAACAGTAGCCTCTGTCCCTCCAAACAGTAGCCTCCAAACAGTAGCCTCTGTCCCTCCAAACAGTAGTCTCTGTCCCTCCAAACAGTAGCCTCTGTCCCTCCAAACAGTAGCCTCCAAACAGTAGCCTCTGTCCCTCCAAACAGTAACCTCTGTCCCTCCAAACAGTAGCCTCTGTCCATCCAAACAGTAGCCTCTGTCCCTCCAAACAGTAGCCTCTGTCCCTCCAAACAGTAGCCTCCAAACAGTAGCCTCTGTCCCTCAAACAGTAGACCCTGTCCATCCAAACAGTAGCGTCCAAACAGTAGCTTCTGTTACTTCAAACAGTAGCCTCTGTCCCTCCAAACAGTAGCCTCTGTCCCTCCAAACAGTAGCCTCTGTCCTCCAAACAGTAGCCTCTGTCCCTCCAAACAGTAGCCTCTGTCCGTCCAAACAGTAGCCTCTGTCCTCCAAACAGTAGCCTCTGTCCTCCAAACAGTAGCTCTGTCCCTCCAAACAGTAGCCTCCAAACAGTAGCCTCTGTCCCTCCAAACAGCAGCCTCTGTCCCTCCAAACAGTAGCCTCTGTCCCTCCAAACAGTAGCCTCTGTCCCTCCAAACAGTAGCCTCTGTCCCTCCAAACAGTAGCCTCTGTCCCTCCAAACAGTAGCCTCTGTCCCTCCAAACAGTAGCCTCTGTCCCTCCAAACAGTAGCCTCTGTCCCTCCAAACAGTAGCCTCTGTCCTCCAAACAGTAGACTCTGTCCTCCAAACAGTAGACTCTGTCCCTCCAAACAGTAGACTATGTCCCTCCAAACAGTAGCCTCCAAACAGTAGCCTCTGTCCCTCAAACAGTAGCCTCCAAACAGTAGCCTCTGTCCCTCCAAACAGTAGTCTCTGTCCCTCCAAACAGTAGCCTCTGTCCCTCCAAACAGTAGACTATGTCCCTCCAAACAGTAGACTATGTCCCTCCAAACAAGACTATGTCCTCCAGACAGCACTATGTCCCTCCAAACAGTAGTCTCTGTCCCTCCAAACAGTAGCCTCTGTCCATCCAAACAGTAGCCTCTGTCCCTCCAAACAGTAGCCTCTGTCCCTCCAAACAGTAGCCTCCAAACAGTAGCCTCTGTCCCTCCAAACAGTAGACCCTGTCCATCCAAACAGTAGGCCCAAACAGTAGCTTCTGTTACTTCAAACAGTAGCCTCTGTCCCTCCAAACAGTAGCCTCTGTCCCTCCAAACAGTAGCCTCTGTCCCTCCAAACAGTAGCCTCTGTCCCTCCAAACAGTAGCCTCTGTCCCTCCAAACAGTAGCCTCTGTCCCTCCAAACAGTAGCCTCTGTCCCTCCAAACAGTAGCCTCTGTCCCTCCAAACAGTAGCCTCTGTCCCTCCAAACAGTAGCCTCTGTCCCTCCAAACAGTAGCCTCTGTCCCTCAAACAGTAGCCTCCAAACAGTAGACTATGTCCCTCCAAACAGCAGCCTCTGTCCCTCCAAACAGTAGCCTCTGTCCCTCCAAACAGTAGCCTCTGTCCTCCAAACAGTAGCCTCTGTCCTCCAAACAGTAGCCTCTGTCCCTCCAAACAGTAGCCTCTGTCCTCCAAACAGTAGCCTCTGTCCCTCCAAACAGTAGCCTCTGTCCCTCCAAACAGTAGCCTCTGTCCCTCCAAACAGTAGCGTCCAAACAGTAGCTTCTGTTACTTCAAACAGTAGCCTCTGTCCCTCCAAACAGTAGACTATGTCCTTCAAACAGTAGCCTCTGTCCCTCCAAACAGTAGACTATGTCCCTCCAAACAGTAGCCTCTGTCCCTCCAAACAGTAAGCGTCCAAACAGTAGCTTCTGTCCCTCCAAACAGTAGCCTCTGTCCCTCCAAAACAGCCTCCAAACAGTAGCCTCTGTCCCTCCAAACAGTAGACTATGTCCCTCCAAACAGCAGACTATGTCCCTCCAAACAGTAGCCTCTGTCCCTCCAAACAGTAGCCTCTGTCCTCCAAACAGTAGCCTCCAAACAGTAGCCTCTGTCCTCCAAACAGTAGACTCCAAACAGTAGCCTCTGTCCCTCCAAACAGTAGCCTATGTCCCTCCAAACAGTAGACTCTGTCCCCCAAACAGTAGCCTCTGTCCCTCCAAACAGTAGCCTCTGTCCCTCCAAACAGTAGCCTCTGTCCCTCCAAACAGTAGCCTCCAAACAGTAGCCTCTGTCCCTCCAAACAGACTCCAAACAGTAGCCTCTGTCCCTCCAAACAGTAGACTATGTCCCTCCAAACAGTAGCCTCTGTCCCTCCAAACAGTAGACTCTGTCCCTCCAAAAGTAGACTCTGTCCCTCCAAACAGTAGACTCTGTCCCTCCAAACAGTAGACTCTGTCCCTCCAAACAGTAGACTCTGTCCCTCCAAACAGTAGACTCTGTCCCTCCAAACAGTAGACTATGTCCCTCCAAACAGTAGACTCTGTCCCTCCAAACAGTAGACTATGTCCCTCCAAACAGTAGACTATGTCCCTCCAAACAGTAGACTCTGTCCCTCCAAACCTATGTCCCTCCAAACAGTAGACTCTGTCCCTCCAAACAGCAGACTATGTCCTCCAAACAGCAGACTATGTCCCTCCAAACAGTAGACTATGTCCTCAAACAGCAGACTATGTCCCTCCAAACAGTAGACTATGTCCTCAAACAGCAGACTATGTCCTCCAAACAGCAGACTATGTCCCTCCAAACAGCAGACTCTGTCCCTCCAAACAGTAGACTATGTCCCTCCAAACAGCAGACTATGTCCCTCCAAACAGCAGACTATGTCCCTCCAAACAGTAGACTCTGTCCCTCCAAACAGTAGACTATGTCCTCCAAACAGTAGACTCTGTCCCTCCAAACAGTAGACTATGTCCTCCAAACAGTAGACTCTGTCCCTCCAAACAGCAGACTATGTCCCTCCAAACAGTAGCCTCCAAACAGTAGCTTCTGTCCCTCCAAACAGTAGCCTCTGTCCCTCCAAACAGTAGACTCTGTCCCTCCAAACAGTAGCCTCTGTCCCTCCAAACAGTAGCCTCTGTCCCTCCAAACAGTAGCCTCTGTCCCTCCAAACAGTAGCCTCTGTCCCTCCAAACAGTAGCCTCTGTCCCTCCAAACAGTAGTCTCTGTCCCTCCAAACAGTAGACTCTGTCCCTCCAAACAGTAGCCTCTGTCCCTCCAAACAGTAGCCTCTGTCCCTCCAAACAGTAGCCTCTGTCCTCAAACAGTAGCCTCTGTCCCTCCAAACAGTAGACTCTGTCCCTCCAAACAGTAGACTCTGTCCTCCAAACAGTAGACGCTGTCCCTCCAAACAGTAGACGCTGTCCCTCCAAACAGTAGACGCTGTCCCTCCAAACAGTAGACGCTGTCCCTCAAACAGTAGACTCTGTCCCTCCAAACAGTAGACTCTGTCCTCCAAACAGTAGACTCTGTCCCTCCAAACAGTAGACTCTGTCCCTCCAAACAGTAGACTCTGTCCCTCCAAACAGTAGCCTCTGTCCCTCCAAACAGTAGCCTCTGTCCCTCCAAACAGTAGCCTCTGTCCTCCAAACAGTAGCCTCTGTCCCTCCAAACAGTAGCCTCTGTCCCTCCAAACAGTAGCCTCTGTCCTCCAAACAGTAGCCTCTGTCCCTCCAAACAGTAGCCTCTGTCCCTCCAAACAGTAGCCTCTGTCCCTCCAAACAGTAGCGTCCAAACAGTAGCTTCTGTTACTTCAAACAGTAGCCTCTGTCCCTCCAAACAGTAGACTATGTCCCTTCATACAGTAGCCTCTGTCCCTCCAAACAGTAGACTATGTCCCTCCAAACAGTAGCCTCTGTCCCTCCAAACAGTAGCGTCCAAACAGTAGCTTCTGTCCCTCCAAACAGTAGCCTCTGTCCCTCCAAACGGTAGCCTCCAAACAGTAGCCTCTGTCCTCCAAACAGTAGACTATGTCCCTCCAAACAGCAGACTATGTCCCTCCAAACAGTAGCCTCTGTCCCTCCAAACAGTAGCCTCTGTCCCTCCAAACAGTAGCCTCCAAACAGTAGCCTCTGTCCCTCCAAACAGTAGACTCCAAACAGTAGCCTCTGTCCCTCCAAACAGTAGACTATGTCCTCCAAACAGTAGACTCTGTCCCCCAAACAGTAGACTATGTCCCTCCAAACAGTAGACTATGTCCCTCCAAACAGTAGACTATGTCCCTCCAAACAGTAGACTCTGTCCCTCCAAACAGCAGACTATGTCCCTCCAAACAGTAGACTCTGTCCCTCCAAACAGCAGACTATGTCCTCCAAACAGCAGACTATGTCCCTCCAAACAGTAGACTATGTCCCTCCAAACAGCAGACTATGTCCCTCCAAACAGCAGACTATGTCCCTCCAAACAGCAGACTATGTCCCTCCAAACAGCAGACTATGTCCCTCCAAACAGCAGACTATGTCCCTCCAAACAGTAGACTATGTCCCTCCAAACAGCAGACTATGTCCCTCCAAACAGCAGACTATGTCCCTCCAAACAGTAGACTCTGTCCCTCCAAACAGTAGACTATGTCCTCCAAACAGTAGACTCTGTCCCTCCAAACAGTAGACTATGTCCCTCCAAACAGTAGACTCTGTCCCTCCAAACAGCAGACTATGTCCCTCCAAACAGTAGCCTCCAAACAGTAGACTTCTGTCCCTCCAAACAGTAGCCTCTGTCCCTCCAAACAGTAGACT
Source organism: Oncorhynchus tshawytscha (assembly GCF_018296145.1). Lineage (NCBI taxonomy): Eukaryota > Metazoa > Chordata > Actinopteri > Salmoniformes > Salmonidae > Oncorhynchus > Oncorhynchus tshawytscha. Next base: position 66,033,816 of record NC_056438.1, read on the forward strand.
ATGTCCCTCCAAACAGTAGCCTCCAAACAGTAGCTTCTGTCCCTCCAAACAGTAGCCTATGTCCCTCCAAACAGTAGCCTCTGTCCCTCCAAACAGTAGACTCTGTCCCTCCAAACAGTAGACTCTGTCCTCCAAACAGTAGACTCTGTCCCTCCAAACAGTAGCCTCTGTCCCTCCAAACAGTAGCCTCTGTCCCTCCAAACAGTAGCCTCTGTCCCTCCAAACAGTAGACTCTGTCCTCCAAACAGTAGACGCTGTCCCTCCAAACAGTAGACGCTGTCCCTCCAAACAGTAGACGCTGTCCTCCAAACAGTAGACGCTGTCCCTCCAAACAGTAGACGCTGTCCCTCCAAACAGTAGACGCTGTCCTCCAAACAGTAGACGCTGTCCTCCAAACAGTAGACGCTGTCCCTCCAAACAGTAGACTCTGTCCCTCCAAACAGTAGACTCTGTCCCTCCAAACAGTAGACTCTGTCCCTCCAAACAGTAGACTCTGTCCTCCAAACAGTAGCCTCTGTCCCTCCAAACAGTAGCCTCTGTCCCTCCAAACAGTAGCCTCTGTCCATCCAAACAGTAGCGTCCAAACAGTAGACTATGTCCCTCCAAACAGTAGACTCTGTCCCTCCAAACAGTAGACTATGTCCCTCCAAACAGTAGACTCTGTCCCTCCAAACAGCAGACTATGTCCCTCCAAACAGTAGCCTCCAAACAGTAGCTTCTGTCCCTCCAAACAGTAGCCTCTGTCCCTCCAAACAGTAGACTATGTCCCTCCAAACAGTAGCCTCCAAACAGTAGCTTCTGTCCCTCCAAACAGTAGCCTCTGTCCCTCCAAACAGTAGCCTCTGTCCCTCCAAACAGTAGCCTCTGTCCCTCCAAACAGTAGACTCTGTCCCTCCAAACAGTAGACTCTGTCCTCCAAACAGTAGACTCTGTCCCTCCAAACAGTAGCCTCTGTCCCTCCAAACAGTAGACTCTGTCCCTCCAAACAGTAGCCTCTGTCCCTCCAAACAGTAGCCTCTGTCCTCCAAACAGTAGACTCTGTCCCTCCAAACAGTAGACTCTGTCTCCAAACAGTAGACGCTGTCCCTCCAAACAGTAGACGCTGTCCTCCAAACAGTAGACGCTGTCCCTCCAAACAGTAGACGCTGTCCCTCCAAACAGTAGACGCTGTCCCTCCAAACAGTAGACTCTGTCCCTCCAAACAGTAGACTCTGTCCCTCCAAACAGTAGACTCTGTCCCTCCAAACAGTAGACTCTGTCCCTCCAAACAGTAGACTCTGTCCCTCCAAACAGTAGACTCTGTCCCTCCAAACAGTAGCCTCTGTCCCTCCAAACAGTAGCCTCTGTCCCTCCAAACAGTAGCCTCTGTCCCTCCAAACAGTAGCCTCTGTCCCTCCAAACAGTAGCCTCTGTCCCTCCAAACAGTAGCGCCCAAACAGTAGCTTCTGTTACTTCAAACAGTAGCCTCTGTCCCTCCAAACAGTAGACTATGTCCTTCATACAGTAGCCTCTGTCCCTCCAAACAGTAGACTATGTCCCTCCAAACAGTAGCCTCTGTCCCTCCAAACAGTAGCGTCCAAACAGTAGCTTCTGTCCCTCCAAACAGTAGCCTCTGTCCCTCCAAACGGTAGCCTCCAAACAGTAGCCTCTGTCCCTCCAAACAGTAGACTATGTCCCTCCAAACAGCAGACTATGTCCCTCCAAACAGTAGCCTCTGTCCCTCCAAACAGTAGCCTCTGTCCCTCCAAACAGTAGCCTCCAAACAGTAGCCTCTGTCCCTCCAAACAGTAGACTCCAAACAGTAGCCTCTGTCCCTCCAAACAGTAGACTATGTCCCTCCAAACAGTAGACTCTGTCCCCCAAACAGTAGACTATGTCCCTCCAAACAGTAGACTATGTCCCTCCAAACAGTAGACTATGTCCTCCAAACAGTAGACTATGTCCCTCCAAACAGTAGACTCTGTCCCTCCAAACAGCAGACTATGTCCCTCCAAACAGTAGACTCTGTCCCTCCAAACAGCAGACTATGTCCCTCCAAACAGCAGACTATGTCCCTCCAAACAGTAGACTATGTCCCTCCAAACAGCAGACTATGTCCCTCCAAACAGCAGACTATGTCCCTCCAAACAGCAGACTATGTCCCTCCAAACAGCAGACTATGTCCCTCCAAACAGCAGACTATGTCCCTCCAAACAGCAGACTATGTCCCTCCAAACAGTAGACTATGTCCCTCCAAACAGCAGACTATGTCCCTCCAAACAGCAGACTATGTCCCTCCAAACAGTAGACTCTGTCCCTCCAAACAGTAGACTATGTCCCTCCAAACAGTAGACTCTGTCCCTCCAAACAGTAGACTATGTCCCTCCAAACAGTAGACTCTGTCCCTCCAAACAGCAGACTATGTCCCTCCAAACAGTAGCCTCCAAACAGTAGCTTCTGTCCCTCCAAACAGTAGCCTCTGTCCCTCCAAACAGTAGACTATGTCCCTCCAAACAGTAGCCTCCAAACAGTAGCTTCTGTCCCTCCAAACAGTAGCCTATGTCCCTCCAAACAGTAGCCTCTGTCCCTCCAAACAGTAGACTCTGTCCCTCCAAACAGTAGACTCTGTCCTCCAAACAGTAGCCTCTGTCCCTCCAAACAGTAGACTCTGTCCTCCAAACAGTAGCCTCTGTCCCTCCAAACAGTAGCCTCTGTCCCTCCAAACAGTAGACTCTGTCCCTCCAAACAGTAGACGCTGTCCCTCCAAACAGTAGACGCTGTCCCTCCAAACAGTAGACGCTGTCCCTCCAAACAGTAGACGCTGTCCCTCCAAACAGTAGACGCTGTCCCTCCAAACAGTAGACGCTGTCCCTCCAAACAGTAGACGCTGTCCCTCCAAACAGTAGACGCTGTCCCTCCAAACAGTAGACTCTGTCCCTCCAAACAGTAGACTCTGTCCCTCCAAACAGTAGACTCTGTCCCTCCAAACAGTAGACTCTGTCCCTCCAAACAGTAGCCTCTGTCCCTCCAAACAGTAGCCTCTGTCCCTCCAAACAGTAGCCTCTGTCCCTCCAAACAGTAGCCTCTGTCCCTCCAAACAGTAGCCTCTGTCCTCCAAACAGTAGCCTCTGTCCCTCCAAACAGTAGCCTCTGTCCCTCCAAACAGTAGCCTCTGTCCCTCCAAACAGTAGCGTCCAAACAGTAGCTTCTGTTACTTCAAACAGTAGCCTCTGTCCCTCCAAACAGTAGACTATGTCCCTTTATACAGTAGCCTCTGTCCCTCCAAACAGTAGACTATGTCCCTCCAAACAGTAGCCTCTGTCCCTCCAAACAGTAGCGTCCAAACAGTAGCTTCTGTCCCTCCAAACAGTAGCCTCTGTCCCTCCAAACGGTAGCCTCCAAACAGTAGCCTCTGTCCCTCCAAACAGTAGACTATGTCCCTCCAAACAGCAGACTATGTCCCTCCAAACAGTAGCCTCTGTCCCTCCAAACAGTAGCCTCTGTCCCTCCAAACAGTAGCCTCCAAACAGTAGCCTCTGTCCCTCCAAACAGTAGACTCCAAACAGTAGCCTCTGTCCCTCCAAACAGTAGACTATGTCCCTCCAAACAGTAGACTCTGTCCCCCCAAACAGTAGACTATGTCCTCCAAACAGCAGACTATGTCCCTCCAAACAGTAGCCTCTGTCCCTCCAAACAGTAGCCTCTGTCCCTCCAAACAGTAGCCTCCAAACAGTAGCCTCTGTCCCTCCAAACAGTAGACTCCAAACAGTAGCCTCTGTCCCTCCAAACAGTAGACTATGTCCCTCCAAACAGTAGACTCTGTCCCTCCAAACAGTAGACTCTGTCCCTCCAAAAAGTAGACTCTGTCCCTCCAAAAGTAGACTCTGTCCCTCCAAACAGTAGACTCTGTCCCTCCAAACAGTAGACTATGTCCCTCCAAACAGTAGACTCTGTCCCTCCAAACAGTAGACTATGTCCCTCCAAACAGTAGACTCTGTCCCTCCAAACAGTAGACTCTGTCCCTCCAAACAGCAGACTATGTCCCTCCAAACAGCAGACTCTGTCCCTCCAAACAGCAGACTATGTCCCTCCAAACAGCAGACTATGTCCCTCCAAACAGTAGACTATGTCCCTCCAAACAGCAGACTATGTCCCTCCAAACAGCAGACTATGTCCCTCCAAACAGCAGACTATGTCCCTCCAAACAGCAGACTATGTCCCTCCAAACAGCAGACTATGTCCCTCCAAACAGCAGACTATGTCCCTCCAAACAGCAGACTATGTCCCTCCAAACAGCAGACTATGTCCCTCCAAACAGTAGACTATGTCCCTCCAAACAGCAGACTATGTCCCTCCAAACAGCAGACTATGTCCTCCAAACAGTAGACTCTGTCCCTCCAAACAGTAGACTATGTCCCTCCAAACAGTAGACTCTGTCCCTCCAAACAGTAGACTATGTCCCTCCAAACAGTAGACTCTGTCCCTCCAAACAGCAGACTATGTCCCTCCAAACAGTAGCCTCCAAACAGTAGCTTCTGTCCCTCCAAACAGTAGCCTCTGTCCCTCCAAACAGTAGACTATGTCCCTCCAAACAGTAGCCTCCAAACAGTAGCTTCTGTCCCTCCAAACAGTAGCCTCTGTCCCTCCAAACAGTAGCCTCTGTCCCTCCAAACAGTAGCCTATGTACCTCCAAACAGTAGCCTCTGTCCCTCCAAACAGTAGACTCTGTCCCTCCAAACAGTAGACTCTGTCCCTCCAAACAGTAGCCTCTGTCCCTCCAAACAGTAGACTCTGTCCCTCCAAACAGTAGCCTCTGTCCCTCCAAACAGTAGACTCTGTCCCTCCAAACAGTAGACTCTGTCCCTCCAAACAGTAGACTCTGTCCCTCCAAACAGTAGACTCTGTCCCTCCAAACAGTAGACTCTGTCCCTCCAAACAGTAGACTCTGTCCCTCCAAACAGTAGACTCTGTCCCTCCAAACAGTAGACTCTGTCCCTCCAAACAGTAGACTCTGTCCCTCCAAACAGTAGACTCTGTCCCTCCAAACAGTAGACTATGTCCCTCCAAACAGTAGACTATGTCCCTCCAAACAGTAGACTATGTCCCTCCAAACAGTAGCCTCTGTCCTTTAGTACATCCTTTAGTAAAGGAAAAGGATGTACTAAAGGACAGAGGCTACTGTTTGGAGGACATAGTCTACTGTTTGGAGGGACACATCAGTTACTTAAACTGAACCGTCCGTCCCATATAGAACTAATAAATCATAATGAAAACCAGAGCATTTCTACCTCAGTGATTGGTTATCAGGACTATCATCATCTGAGCACAGCCAATGACAGCTGCTCTGACTAGAGAGAGAGAGAGAGAGAGAGAGAGAGAGAGCGAGAGAGAGAGAGAAAGAGAGAGAATGAGAGAGGGAGAGAGAGAGAGAGAGAGAGAGCGAGAAAGTTGCACATGTAGCGGAGAGGTGCCCATTGGAATACTGATAAGGCTCATCTGCTGCCCAGCAAACAGGAGGCTGGCTGTCTAACACACACACAAATACACATGCACGTATTCACGCATGCGTGCACACACACACATAAACACACGTATGCACAGACCAACGCAAACATACACGTACATGAACATGATCCCCACACACACACACACACACACACACACACACACACTCATTTGCTAGCATAGGAGAGACAGGAGAGTGCTACTCCCACTGCTTCTGCCAGGCTCCAGTTAAAGCTGTACACTTAAATAGCACGGTTGCTCATAATGCTACTCCCACTCCACCTCCTCCTGTGTGACTACTGCAGTTCACGGTTCTTCTAGCCTGGATTCACATCCAACAAACTGTCGGCTGGGTTACGTGACAGGTTGCGTCTGACTCAAGCTCGGAAATGTCTAATCAGATTTCTCTCCTCCACTTGGTGCAAGGTCATTCCTTTGGTCGTTTCAGAACAACCTTCCACTCAAGTCATGGCAGTGGGGCTGAAGCTGCATGTGTGGTCAGGAGGAGGTTAGTGGTGGTGGTGTGGTGGTGATGGTGTGGTAGTGGTGAAAATCGGAGAAGATTTTCCATAAATTGAAAGCCACATGTTTTCTATGCCCGACTTGGTTTGAACATGAGTCTCCTGTACGCCATAAGAATGTGTTAGCACTCTGAGCAAAATGCTAGGTCTACTGTTTTCAGGCAAGGTTCCTTTACACAATTAACCACCTTGAAACATTGCTCATCCTATGCTCGCTACTTCAGAATTAACTATGGGCTTATCTCACCTCTATGGTTGCTACTATTTCACCACCAAAGTCAAGCTCAACACACCACCACAAAAACCACATCACTTTTTTAAAAACCTTTATTTAACTAGGCAAGTCAGTTAAGAACAAATTCTTATTTTCAATGACGGCCTAGGAACAGTGGGTTAACTGCCTGTTCAGGGGCAGAACAACAGATTTGTACCTTGTCAGCTCGGGGATTCAAACTTGCAATCTTTCGGATACTAGTCCAATGATATAACCACTAGGCTACCCTGCCACCTCTACCATCACCATCACCAACACCACCACAGCCACAACATCAGCAACAGCACCACTACTACAACCATAACACCACCACCACTACTACCACAACCACCACCACTACCACAACCACCACCACCAACACCACCACCACATCACTACCACAACCACCACCATTACCACCAACACCACTACTACACCACCACCAACACCACACCACCACCATTACCACCAACACCGCTACCACACCACCACTCCCACACCACCACACCACCACCATTATCACCAACACCACTACCACCACCACCACCACACCACCACCATTACCACCAACACCACTACCACACCACCATACCACCACCACCAACACTAACACCACACCACCATACCACCACCACCAACACTAACACCACACCACCACCACAACACCCACCACTACCACCACCACCACTACCACTGCCACCACCACCACAACCACACTATCACCTCCACATCACACCACTACCATCACCACTACCACCACCCACCACCACACCACACCACCACCCACCACCACCAACACCTCTACCACCACACCACCACTCCCACACCACCACACCACCACTATCACCAACACCACTACCACACCACCACCATTATCACCAACACCACTACCACTCCACCACCACCACCACACCACCACCACCACACCCCCACCTCCACCACACACGCATAGGTAGTCCATCATATCTGATGATGACTTCCACTTCAGAGTTAACAGTGAATTGTAGGGACCAATCCTAGATCAACAAACTTTATTGTAGGTGGGGCATATCTGTACACCGCTCTGGCAGAGCTACCACCAGGTGGAATGGTTGGCAGCAGTATCCTCCAGGTCTGTGGGTTTGATGTTGCCCATCTTCAGCAATGTTTTCAGCTGGTCCTTGTAGCTCTTCATCTTCAACTCATTCATGAGTTTCCTGAAGGCAGCTGATGCTTGATCCTATTTTGAATTTCGAGGTCGATGCTGCAGTCCCCCGAGAGGATGCTGCCCAGGTATTTGAAGGACGGGACTATTGCTAGTGATTTGTGTTCAACAGTGAAGACAGGCATGGTGGGTCTCCATTGGCAGACCACCTCTGTCTTGGTGCTGTTGGTAATCTCTTCCTGCTATATAGACCCTCACAGCCCCTACAAGTACGGACTGAAGTTGAATAAGTACGGACTGATGTTGAATAGGTTTCTATCCATCCTGAAACCCGCTGTTGTCCTCAAGCTCCTTGTGGAGAAGGTGGGTGACACATAGGAGGAAGATGTTAAAAAGTACAGGTGCCAGCACACATCCATGCCTCACACCAATGCTTACTCCAAAGGGCATTGACTCCTACCCTCCTATGGCCACCTGAGCCATCATCCTATCATGGAACTGGCAAAGGATGTTGACAAATGTGTCTAGACAGACAAATTTGAGTAGAATGCCCCATAGTAGTTCCCTGCTCACAGTGTCGAAGGCCTTGGAGAGGTCGACAAAGGCCATGAAAAGGTCCTGATGTTGTTCACGGCTCTTCTCCTGGAGTTGCCGTGTCATGAATATCATGTCGACCGTACTCCTGTTCTTTCCGAAGCCGCTATCATGTTCTGACCTTAGTTCTTTTATTATGTCTTTGTTTTAGTATGGTCAGGGCGTGAGTTGGGTGGGTTGTATATGTTCCTTTTTCTATGTTTTGGGATTTCTGTGTTTGGCCTGGTATGGTTCTCAATCATAGGCAGCTGTTTATCATTGTCCCTGATTGAGAACCATATTTAGGTAGCCTGGTTTCACTTTTGAGTTGTGGGTGATTCTTTTCTGTGTTAGTGTTTGTTACCACACGGGACCGTTTCATTTGTTTCACTTTGTTATTTTGTAGTGTTCAGTTTGTCTTATTAAAATGGACACTTACCACGCTGCAAATTGTATCATACACCACACCACCTCCACAACCACACCACCTCCACCACCACACCCTCTCTACCACCACACCACCTCCACCACCATTACCACCACACCATCTCCACAACCACACCACCACCACCTCCCTTACTATCACACCACCATTACCACCTCCACAAACACACCATCTCCACCACCACCACCTCCACAACCTCCACCACCATCACCACTACACCACCTCCACCCCCTTACTATCACACCACCATTACCACCTCCACAAACACACCATCTCCACCACCACACCACCTCCACAACCTCCACCACCATCACCACTACACCACCTCCACCCCCTTACTATCACACCACCATTACCACCTCCACAAACACACCATCTCCACCACCACACCATCTCCACAACCTCCACCACCACTACACCACCTCCAAAACCACACCACCTCCACCACCATTACCACCACACCACCTCCAAAACCACACCACCACCTCCACAACCACACCACCACCATTACCACCACACCACCGCCATCATTACCACCACCGCCATCATTACCACCACCACCACCACCACCACACCACCTTTAAAACCTCCACCACCTCCACAACACCACCACCACACCACCACCACCATTACCACCACCACCACACCACCGCCATCATTACCACCACCACAACCACACCACCTCCACCACCATTAACACCTCCACCACCTCCACAACCCACCACCACCACCACCACCATTACTGCCTCCACAACCACACCATCTCCACCACCACACCACCTCCACCACCACCACCACCATTACCACCTCCACATCCACACCACCACCACCACCTCCACCTATAAAATCACCATCAAAATTAACAGCCACATCTTGTCATAAATAATGTATGCATTATATAATTTTTTATGACAATGTGGGCACCTGTCTCACTCAACATATTGTCTGTACTATACGGTAATCACCTGTCTCACACACAACACTATCAGTACTATACAGTAATTATACTCCCCAGCATGTATTTCAATTTCAAAGTGAATACATTTCCCTCCTCAGAGAGAGTCTCCTGATCAAACATGTTGGATGTGGCCACGGATCAGTGACCACGCTGCCATGCTGATGCCATGCTGTAATGTAGTCAGACCCCTGGGGGAGAACTGGGCATCCCTCCCCATCACACCCATTGATTGAATGTAAACTTGGACCATCTGGTCAGTGTTAATTGCACACATGCTCTGCAGAATGTAGCTAGCCGATCGGGTGGGTTAGGCAGTGAGAACTAAGAAGATAGATAATAGAATATGAGGGAAAAAATAAAGTGTATTTTATACCAGGCTTCCTTCGCAGATCATGATATTGGGTTGGATGTGAGTTGATCGGATCTTAGCCACAAACAGTTTATGGGCTTTCAGCTATCCACCCTCAAATCATAGCCTGAAATCCAAGCTGAATAGTGTTATTATTCTGTTTGGATTCCAGGCTACTCAAATAAAAACATATTCAACACACACCAAAAAAATGGCAACTTCTAATTCAAACTGAGAAATAGTAGTTTTAGCATGCATGTGATGTACAGTTCACTGGGAAAGTATTCTGACCCTTTGACATTTTCCACATTTTGTTACATTACAGCCTTATTCTAAAATGTATATTAAATAGCCTAGCAGTTAGAGCTTTTGGCCATTAACCGAAAGGTTGCTAGATTGAATCCCCAAGCTGTCAAGGTAAAAATCTGTCGTTCTGCCCCTAAACAAGGCAGTTAACCCCCTGTTCCTAGGCTGTCATTGTAAATAAGACCTTGTTCTTAACTGACTTGCCTAGTTAAATAAAATAAAAAGTACCCCATAATGACCAAAAATAATGATAATATCACATTTACATAATTATTCAGATTCTTTACTCAGTACTTTGTTGAAGCACCTTTTCAGAGATTACAGCCTTGAGTCTTCTTGTGTATGACGCTACAAGACTGACACCTGTATTTGGGGAGTTTCTCCCATTCTTCTCTGCAGATCCTCTCAAGCTCTGTCAGCTCTGTCTCAATCTCTGGAGTGTCGCTGCACAGCTTTTTTCAGGTCTCTCCAGAGATGTTCAATCGGGTTTAAGTCCGGGCACTGGCTGGGCCACTCAAGGACATTCAGAGACCCGTCTCGAAGCCACTCCAGCATTGTCTTGGCTGTGTGCTTAGGGTTGTTGTTCTGTTGGAAGGTGAACCTTCGTCCCAGTCTGAGGTCCAGAGTGCTCTGGAGCAGGTTTTCATCAAGGATCTCTCTATACTTTGCTCTGTTCATCATTCCCTTGATCCCGACTAGTCTCCCAGTCCCTGCCGCTGAAAAACATCCCCACAACATGATGCTGCCACCACCATGCTTCACCATAGTCATGGTGCCAGGTTTCCTCCAGACGTTGTGCTTGGCATTCAGGCCAAAGAGTTCAATCTTGGTTTCATCAGACCAGATAATCTTGTTTCTCATGATCAGAGTCCTTTAGGTGCCTTTTGGCAAGCTCCAAGCGGGCTGTCATGTGCCTTTTACTGAGGAGTGGCTTCCGTCTGGCCACTCTACCATAAAGGCCTGTTTGGTGGAGTGCTGCAGAGATGGTTCTCCTATCTCCACAGAGTTCTGTTAGAGTGACCATCGGGTTCTTGGTCATCTCCCTGGCCAAGGCCCTTCTCCCCCGATTGCTGTTTGGCCAGCTCTAGGAAAAGTCTTGGTGGTTCCAAACTTCTTCCTTTTAAGAATGATGTGGAGGCCACTGTGTTCTTGGAGACCTTCAATGTTGCAGACATTTTTTGATACCTTTCCCCAGATGTGTGCCTCGACACAATCCTGTCTCGGAGCTCTACGGACAATTCCATCAACCTCATGGCTTGGTTTTTGCTCTGACAACTGTGGGACCTTATATAGACAGGTGTGTGCCTTTCCAAATCATGTCCAATCAATTGAATTTACCACAGGTGGACTTCAATCAAGTTGTAGAGACATCTCAAGGATGATCAATATGGAAACAGGATGCACTACAGCTCAATTTCGAGTCTCATAGCAAAGGGTCTGAGTACTTATGTAAATAAGATATTTCTGTTTTGTATATTTAATAAACTTGCTAAAAAAAATATATAAAAAATAAATCATTATGGGTATTGTGTGTAGATTGATGAGGATTGTTTTTATTGAATCTATTTTAGAATAAGGCTGTAACGTAATGTGTAAAAAGTACTTTCTGAATACTTTATGAATGTGCTGTATAGAACCTCCAGATCTTTATTTCTTGTTCGATTTCAACAGAAAGTGATTTCCTGACTCTATTGTAAACTAATAGCCTCCATCTTTATTCACAGGGTTCAGTTTGGAGGATGCAGCGATGGAGGAGGATTGTGGCTAAAGGGGAGATGTAGTCAAACCACATTCATCTCGTTGGGCTGGCTAGGTTGTATGTGTGTGACATCGCTTTTCCCCTCTCTCTCTCTCTCTCTCTCTCTCTCTCTCTCTCTCTCTCTCTCTCTCTCTCTCTCTCTCTCTCTCTCTATCTCTCTCTCTATCTCTTTCCTCCTCTTTCCCTCTCTCTTTCCCTCTGTCTCTTTTCTGTCTCTTTCCTTGTCTCTTTCCCTCTGTCTCTTTCCCTCTGTCTCTTTCCCTCTGTCTCTTTCCCTCTCTCTCTTTTCTCTGTCTCTTTCCTCCTCTCTTTCCCTCTGTCTCTTTCCTCCTCTTTTCCTCTCTGACTCTCTCTTTCCTCCTCTTTTCTCTCTGTCTCTTTCCTCCTCTTTTCCTCTCTCACTTCTCTTTCCTCCTCTTTTCTCACTGTCTCTTTCCTCCTCTCTCTCTCTTTCCTCCTCTTTTCCTCTCCACTCTCTCTTTCCTCTTCTTTTTCCTCTCTTCCTCTTTCTCTCTTTCCTCTTCTTTTCCTCTTTTCCTCTTGCTCTGTCTCTCTTTCCTCCTCTTTTCCTCCTCACTGTCTCTTTCCTCCTCTTTTTCCTCTCTTGCTCTCTCTTTTCCTCCTCTTTTCCTCTCTTGCTCTGTCTCTTTCCTCTTCTTTTCCACTGTCTCTTTCCTCCTCTTTTCCTCTGTCACTCTCTCTTTCCTCTCTTTTCCTCTCTCACTGTCAATCTTTCCTCTCTCCTCTTTTCCTCTTTCTCTTTTTCCTCCTCTCTTTCTCTCTCCTCTTTTTCCTCTCTCACTCTCTCTCTTTCTCTCCTCTTTTCCTCTCTTGCTCTCTCTTTCCTCCTCTTTTCCTCTCTTGCTCTGTCTCTTTCCTCCTCTTTTTTCCTCGCTCTGTCTCTCTCTTTCCTCTCTCTTTTCCCCTCTTGCTCTCTCTCTTTCCTCCTCTTTTCCTCTCTTGCTGTCTCTCTTTCCTCCTCTTTTCCTCTCTTGCTCTGTCTCTTTCCTCTCTTCTTTTCCTCTCTCACTCTCTCTTTCCTCCTCTTTTCTCTCTTGCTCTCTCTCTTTCCTCCTCTTTTCCTCTCTTGCTCTGTCTCTTTCCTCTTCTTTTCTCTCTTTTGTCTCTTTCCTCTCTTTTTTTCTCTCTTTCTTTCCTCTCTCTTTTCCTCTCTTGCTCTCTCTTTCCTCCTCTTTTCCTCTCTTTTGCTCTTTCTCTTTCTCTTTCCTCCTCTTTTCCTCCTCTTGCTCTGTCTCTTTCCTCTCTTTTCCCCCTCCTCTCTTCTTTTCCCCTCTTGCTCTCTCTGTCTCTTTCCTCCTCTTTCCTCTTGCTCTCTGTCTCTTTCCCTCCTCTTTTCCTCTCTTGTCTCTTTCCTCCTCTCTCTCTTTCCTCCTCTTCTTTTTTTCTCTCTCACTCTCTCTTTCCTCTTCTTTTCTCTCTGTCTCTTTCCTCCTCTTTTCTCTCACTCTGTCTCTTTTTCCTCCTTCTTTTCCTCTCTCACTGTCTCTTTCCTCCTCTTTTTCCTCTCTTGTCTCTCTCTCTCCTCTTTTCCTCTCTCTCTTTTCTCCCTTGTCCTCTTGCTCTGTCTCCTTCCTCCTCTTTTCTCTTTCCTCCTCTTTTTCCTCTGTCACTGTCTCTTTCCTCCTTTTTCCTCTGTCACTGTCTCTTTCCTCCTCTTTTCCTCTCTTGCTCTCTCTTTCCTCCTCTTTTCCTCCTCTCACTCTGTCTCTTCTTATTTTCCACTCTCACTCTGTCTTTTCCTCCTCATATGGTCACTTTTCCTCCTCTTTTCCTCTCTCGCTCTGTCTCTTTCCTTTTCCTCTCTCTCTCTTTTCTCCCTCTGTCTCTTTGCTCTGTCTTTCATCTCCTCCTCTCACTTTTCCTCCTCTTTTCCTCAATATCTCTTGCTCTCTTTCCTCCTCTTTTCTGTCACTGTCTCTTTCCTCTCTTTTTCTTTTCTCTTTCCTCCTCTTTTCCTCTCTCTCTCTGTCTCTTTCCTCCTCTTTTCCACTCTCTCTCTTCTCTTTCCTCTCCTCTTTTCTCTCTCTCTCTCTTTCCTCCTCTTTTCCTCCTGTCTCTTTTCCTCTTTTCTCTCTTGCTCTCTCTTTCTCCTCTTTTCCTCTCACTCTGTCTCTTTCCTCTTCTTTTCCCTCTCCTCTCCTCTTTCCTCCTCTTTCAAATCACTCTTTTTCCAATAACATCTCTCTCTCTCTCTCTCTCTAAGCTCTCTCTATGTCTCTTCCTCTTTTTCCTCTTGATGTAATTTTCCTTTTTTTCCTCTCTCTCTCTTTTCTCCTCTTTGATCAAAAATCTAAATCTTTGTCTCTTTTTCTCTCGTTTGAATAGTGTTCTTTAAATGATAAAAAATAACCAGATAACGTTAATGACAAATCTCATTTGTAATAAATAAAAATATGAAAATAATATGAATCTCAAATAAATATTTCCTTCTTGTCCTCTCTTGCTCTTGTCTCCCTTCCCTCTTTTCTTTTCCTCTTTCCTCTGTCTCTTCTCTTTCCTCCTCTTTTCCTCTGTCACTGTCTTTCCTCCTCTTTTTCCTCCTCTCTTTTCCTCTCACTGTTCTTTCCTCTTCTTTTCACTCCTCTTTTTTTCCTCCTCTTTTCCATCTCTCTCTCTTTTTCCTCATCACTGTCTCTCTTTCCTCCTCTTTTGCTCTTGTCTCTCTTTCCTCTAAAGCAGTCTTTCCTCTTCTTTTCCACTCTGTCTCTTTCCTCCTCTTTTCCTCTGTCACTCTCTCTTTCCTCCTCTTTTCCTCTTCACTGTCTCTTTCCTCTTTTTCCTCTCTGCTCTCTCTTTCCTCCTCTTTTCCTCTCCCACTTTCCTCTCTTTTCCCTCTCATTTGTCTCTGTCTCTTTCCTCTTCTTTTCCTCTCTGCTCTGTCTCTTTCCTCTTCTTTTCCCTCTCACTCTCTCTCTTTCCTCTTCTTTTCCTCTCACTTCCTCCTCTTTCCTCTTTCCTCTTTTTCCTCTGTCACTGTCTCTTTCCTCCTCTTTTCCTTTCTTGCTCTCTCTTTCCTCCTCTTTTCCTCTCTCATTTTGTTCCCAATGTTTTCCTCTTCTTTTCTCTCTCTTTTCCTCTCTTCTATCTTGTCTCCTTCCCTCCTAAAATTGTTTTCTTCTTCTCTCTCTTTCCTCCTTCTCCTCTCACTCTTTCCTCTTCTTCCTCTCTCTCTGTCTCTTTCCTCCTCTTCTTTTCCTCTCTCACTCTGTCTCTTTCCTCCCTTTTCCCTCTCTCTCTCTCTTTCTCCTCTTTTCCTCTTTCTCTGTCTCCTTCCTCCTCTTTTCCTCTCACTTGTCTCTTCCTCCTCTCCTTTCTCTGCTCTCTCTTTCTTTTCCTCTTTTCCCTCTGTCCTGTCCTCTTTCCCTCTTCTTTTCCTCTTTGTTCTCTTAAGCCATATAGATAACATTTTTCCTCTAATCATGTCTCTTCCCTCTTCTTTTTTTTCCACTTAAATATGTCTCTTTCCTCTTCTCTTTTTTCCACTCCACTTCTTCCTCCTCTTTTTCCTCTGTCACTGTATGAAAAACGTTTTCCTCTCTTGTTCTCTTTCCTCCTCTTTTTCCCTTCACTTGTCTCTTTTCCTCTTCTTTTTCCATCTTTTTCCTCCTCTTTTCCTCTCTTGTCTCTTTCCTCCTCTTTCCTCTCTTCACTGTCTCTTTCCATCCAATTTGTCTCTTTCCTTCTTCTTTTTTCCACTCTCTTTCCTCCTTTTCCTCTCTTCTCTGTCTCTTTCCTCTTCTTTTCCACTCTCACTTTGTTTCTCTTTCCTCCTTGTCTTTTCCTCTGTCACTCTCTCTTTCCTCTCCTCTTTTCCTCTGTCACTGTCTCTTTCCTCCCTCTTTTCCTCTCTTGTCTCTCTCTTTCCTCCTCTTTTCCTCTCTCCTTCTCTGTCTCTTTCCTCTTCTTTTCCTTGTTCTGTCTCACTTTTTCCTCTCTTTCCTCCTCTTTTTCCTCTCTGTCACTTCCTCCTTCTTTTTTCTCTCTTTGTTTGTCTCTTCATTCTTCGACTATTTGTCTCTTTCCTCTTCTTTCCACTCACTTGTTCTTTTTCCGACTCTCATGTGATTCTTTTTCCTCCTCTTTTTTCCTCTGTCACTGTCTCTTTTTCCCTCCTCTTTTTCCTCTGTCAATTGTCTCTTCCCTCCTCTTTTTCCTCTCTTTGCTCTCTCTTTCCTCCTTCTTTTTCCTTCTCTCACTTTGTCTTTTTCTTTCCATCTCTCTCATGTCCCTTCTTTTCTTTTGTCCTCTCTTGTCTGTCTCCTTCCTCCTCTTTTCCTCTCACTCTTTCCTCCTCTTTTCCTCTCTCGCTCTCTCTTTCCTCCTCTTTTCCTCTCCTCTGTCTCTTTTCCTCTCTCGCTCTGTCTCTTTCCTCCTCTTTTCCTCTCTCGCTCTGTCATCCTCCTTTTCCTCTCTCTCTTTTCTCCTCTTGTCCTCTCTTGCTCTGTCTCCTTCCTCCTCTTTTCCTCTCACTCTTTCCTCCTCTTTTCCTCTGTCACTGTCTCTTTCCTCCTCTTTTCCTCTGTCACTGTCTCTTTCCTCCTCTTTTCCTCTCTTGCTCTCTCTTTCCTCTTTTTTCTCTCTTTGCTTTGTCTCTTTATCTTCTTTCCACTCACTCTGTCTCTTTCCTCCTCTTCTTTCCTCTGTCACTCTCTCTTTCCTCCTCTTTTCCTCTGTGGCTGTCTGTCTCTTTCCTCCTTCTCTTTTCCTCTCACTCTCTCTTTCCTCCTCTTTTCCTCTCTCACTTGTCTCTTTCCTCTTCTTTTCCACTCCTCTGTCTCTTTCCTCTTCTTTTCCTCTCCTCTCTCTTTCTCCTCTTTTCCTCTGTCACTGTCTCTTTCCTCCTCTTTTCCTCTCTTGTCTCTCTTTCCTCCTTTCCTCCTCTTCTCGTTTCCTCTTCTTTTCCTCTCACTCTCTCTCCTCTTTTCCTCTCTTGCTCTCTGTCTCTTTCCTCCTCTTTTCCTCTCTCGCTCTGTCTCTTTCCTCCTCTTTTCCTCTCTCACTCTCTCTTTCCTCTTCTTTTCCTCTCTCTCTCTCTTTCCTCTCTCTCTTTCCTCTTTTCCTCTCTTGCTCTCTCTTTCCTCCTCTTTTCCTCTCTCATCTGTCTCTTTCCTCTTCTTTCCACTCTCTGTCTCTCTTTCCTCCTCTTTTCCTCTCTTGCTCTCTCTTTCCTCCTCTTTTCCTCTCTCACTCTGTCTCTTTCCTCTTCTTTTCCACTCCTCTTGTCTCCTTTCCTCTTCTTTCCTCTTTTCCTCCTCTTTTCCTCTCTTGTCTCTTTCCTCTCTTTTCCTCTGTCACTGTCTCTTTCCTCCTCTTTTCCTCTCTTTCCTCTGTCTCTTTTTCCCTCTTCTTTTCATTCTTTTCCACTCTCGCTCTGTCTCTTCCTCTTCTTTTTCCTCTTTTCCTCTCTTGCTCCTCTCTTTCCTCCTCTTGTCTCTTCCTCTCTTTTCCTCTCTGTCTCTTTCCTCTCTTTTTCAAAAATATGTCTCTTTCCTTCTTTTCCAATATGTGGTTACTCTCTCTGATTTCCTCCTCCTTTTCCTAAAATAGCCTTTTCCTCATGTTGAAATTTCCTCCTTCATTTTTTCCATGGCAAATTTGTCTCTTTCCTCTTTCCAAAAATCCACTTTTCATAATGGCATCATTTGTCATGTCATCCTTCTTTTTTCCTCTTATCATTTGTCTCTTTCCTCCTCTTTTTCCTCTTCGCTCTCTTTCCTCCTCTTTTCCTCTCTCTCTGTCTCTTTCCTCTTCTTTTCCTCTCTCACTCTGTCTCTTTCCTCTTCTTTTCCTCTCTCTCTCTTTCCTCCTCTTTTCCTCTCTTCCTCTCTGTCTCTCCTCCTCTTTTCCCTCTTTTCCTCTCTCTTTCCTCCTCTTTTCTCTCTCTCCTCTCTCTTTTCTCTTCCTCCTGTCTCCTTCCTCTCCTTTCCTCCTCTTTTTCCTCTCTCTCTGTAATCTCCTCTCTTTCTCCTCTCACTGTCTCTTTCTCCTCTCTCCTCTCTTTGTCTTTTTCCTCTCTTTTCCTCTTTTCTGTCTCTTTGTCTCTTTTCCTCTCTCTTGTCTCTTTTCCTCTTTTTCTCTGTCTCTTTCCTCCTCTTTTCTCTCTCGCTCTGTCTCTTTCCTCCTCTTTTCCTCCTCTCTTGTCTCTTTCTCTGTCTCCTTTTCCTCTTTTCCTCTCACTCTTTCCTCTCCTGTCTTTTCCTTTTTCTCTGTCACTGTCTCTTTCCTCCTCTTTTCCTCTCTTGCTCTCTGTCTCTCTTTTCCTCTTGCTCTGTCCACTCTCTTCTCTCTCTGTCTCTTTCCTCCTCTTTTCCTCTGTCCTCTCTCTTTCCTCCTCTTTTCCTCTGTCACTGTCTCTTTCCTCCTCTTTCCTCTCTTGCTCTCTCTTTCCTCCTCTTTTCCTCTCTCACTCTGTCTCTTTCTCTTCTTTTCCACTCTCTTTCCTCCTCTTTTCCTCTGTCTCTGTCTCTTTCCTCCTCTTTTCCTCCTCTTCTCTCTCTTTCCTCCTCTTTTCCTCTCTCCTCTGTCTCTTTCCTCTTCTTCCTCTCACTCTCTCTTTTTCTTTTCCTCTCTCGCTCTGTCTCTTTCCTCCTCTTTTCCTCTCTCTCATCTGTCTCTTTCTATCTTTTCCTCTCTCTCTCTTTTCTCCTCTTTCCTCTCTTGCTCTGTCTCTTTCCTCCTCTTTTCCTCTCACTCTTTCCTCTCTTTTCCTCTGTCACTGTCTCCCTCCTCTTTCCTCTGTATCTCTTTCCTCCTCTTTTTCCTCTCTTGCTCTCTCTTTCCTCCTCTTTATCTCTTCTCTGTCTCTTTCTCTTCTTTTCCCTCTCTTGCTCTCTCTTTTCCTCCTCTTTTCTCTCTCCTCTGTCTCTTTCCTCTTCTTTTCCCTCTCATTTTCCTCATCATCTGTCTCTTTTCTTCTTCCTCTTTCCTCTTTTCAATATATCTCTTCCTCCTCTTTTCTCTCTTCTCTGTCTCTTTTCTCTCTTCTTTTCCATCTCACTCTCTCTTTCCTCCTCTTTTCTCTCTTGCTCTCTCTTTCCTCCTCTTTTCCTCTCTTGCTCTGTCTCTTTCCTCTTCTTTTCCCTCTCACTCTGTCTCTTTCTCTTCTTTTCCTCTCCTCTCTTTCCTCTCTTCCTCTGTCACTGTCTCTTTCCTCCTCTTTTCTCTCTTATCCTCTCTTTCCTCCTCTTTCCTCTCTCCTCTGTCTCTTTCCTCTTCTTTTCACTCTCACTCTCTCTTTCCTCCTCTTTTCCTCTCTTGCTCTCTCTTTCCTCCTCTTTTCCTCTCTCACTCTGTCTCTTTCCTCTTCTTTTCCCTCTCTTTCTCTCTTTCCTCCTTTCCTCTCTTGCTCTCTCTTTCCTCCTCTTTTCCTCTCTCTTGCTCTGTCTCTTTCCTCTTCTTTTCCCTCTGGCTCATCTTTCCTCTTCTTTTCCCTCTCACTCTGTCTCTTTCCTCTTCTTTTCCACTCTCTCTTTCCTCCTCTCTTTCCTCCTCTTTCCTCTGTCTCTGTGTCTCTTTCCTCCTCTTTCCTCATCTCATCTCTTTTCCTCTCTCTTTTCCTCTTTTCACATATATTTCTCTCTTGTTCTCTTTCCTCCTCTTTCCTCTCTCCCTCTGTCTCTTTCCTCTTCTTTTCCACTCCTCACTCTCTCTCTTTCCTCCTCTTCTTTTTCTCTCACCTGTCTCTTTCCCTCCTCTTTTTTCCTCTCTCAATCTGTCTCTTTCCTCTTCTTTTCCTCTCTCATCTCTCTTTCCTCCTCTTGTCCTCTCTCGACAATCTGATGTCTCATTTTTTCCTCTCTCTTTTCCTATAAACTTTTCCTCCTCTCTTTTCCTCTGTCACTGTCATCTTTCCTCCTCTTTCTCTGTCACTGTCTCTTTTCATCATTTTTTCCTTCAATGCTGTCTCTTTTCCTCCTTTTTTCCTCTTCCTCTCTTGTCTCTTTCCTCTTCTTTTTCCACTCTCACTGTCTCTTTCCTCCTCTTTTCCTCTGTCACTCTCTCTTTCCTCCTCTTTTCCTCTGTCACTGTCTCTTTCCTCCTCTTTTCCTCTCTCGCTCTCTCTTTCCTCCTATCTTTCCTCTCTCACTCTGTCTCTTTCCTCTTCTTTTCCACTCTCACTCTGTCTCTTTCCCTTCTCTTTCCATCTCTCTGTCTCTTTCCTCCTCTTTTCCTCTCTCGCTCTGTCTCTTTCCTCCTCTCTCTCTCTTTTCTCCTCTTCTCTTTGTCTCTGTCTTCCTCCTCTTTTCCTCTCTCTCTTTTCTCCTCTTTGTCCCTCTTGTCTCTGTCTCCTTCCTCCTCACTTTCTCTTTCCTCCTCTTTCTCCCTTGCTCTCTCTTTCCTCCTCTTTTCCTCTCTTGCTCTTTTTCCTCCCTTCTTTTTCCCTCTCACTTTGTCTCTTTCCTTCTCTCGTTTGTCTGTTTCCTCTCTCTTTCCGGGCTTGCTCTTTTTCCTGCTCCTCTTTGTCTCTTCCTTGCTCTCTCTTTCTCCTTCTTTTCCTCTCTCCTCTGTCTCTTTCCTCCGCTTTTCCCTCTCACTCTCTTTTTCTCCTCTTTTCCTCTCTCACTTGTCTCCTTCCTCCTCTTTTCCCTCTCACTCTCTTTCCTCCTCTTTTTCCTCTGTCACTGTCTCTTCCTCTTCTTTTCCTCTCTCACTGTCTCTTTCCTCCTCTTTTTCCTCTCTCTCTTTTGCTCTCTTTCCTCCTCTTTTTTCCTCTTCTTGTTCTGTCTCTTTCCTCTCACTTTTCTGTCTCTTTCCTCCTCTTTCCTCTGTCTCTTTCCTCCCTTTCCTCTGTCACTGTCTCACTCTTTCCTCCTCTCTTTTCCTCTCTTGCTCTCTCTTTTCCTCCCTCTTTTCCTTCTGTGTAGATGTGAGGATTGTTTTTTCTTCTTCCTCCCTCTTTTTCCTCTGTCACTGTCTCTTTCTCATCTTTTTAAAAGTACTTTTCCCTCTTACTTCTTGCTCTGTCTGTGCTCTTTTAGAACCTCTCAGATCTTTCCTCCTCTTTTCCTTGTTCGATTTCAACAGAAAGTGATCCTCTTTTTCCTGACTCTATTGTTGTCTCTTCCTCCGCTTTTCTCTCATCTTTATTCCTCTTTTCCTCACTTGCTCTGTCTCCTTCCTCTCTTTTCCTTCACTCTCTCCTCTTTTTCCTCTGTCTCTTTCCTCCTCTTTTCCTCTCTCGCTCTGTCTTTCCTCCTCTTTCCTCTCTGTCTTTTCTCCTCTTTTCCTCTCTATCTGTCTCTTTCCTCCTCTTTTCCTCTCTCTCTTTTCTCCTCTTTGTCCTCTCTTCACTGTCTCTTTATCTCTTTTAAAATCACTCTTCCTCCTCTTTTTCCTCTGTCACTGTCTCTTTTCCTCCTCTTTTCCTCTGTCACTGTCTCTTTCCTCCTCTTTTTCCCTCTCTTGCTCTCTCTTTTCCTCCTCTTTTTCCTCTCTTGTTTGTCTCTTTCCTCTTCTTTTTTTCCAATAACTCTGTCTCTTTCCTCCTTCTTAAATATCACTCTCTCTTTCCTCCTCTTTTCCTCTGTCACTGTCTCTTTTCCTCCTTTTTCCTCTCTTTGAAAAATCTCTTTTCCTCCTCTTTTCTCTCTCACTTGTCTCTTTCCTCTTCTTTCCACTCTCACTCTGTCTCTTTCCTCTTTTCCTCTCACTCTCTCTTTCCTCCTCTTTTTCCTCTGTCACTGTCTCTTTCCCTCCTCTTTTTCCTCTCTTGCTCTCTCTTTCCTCCTCTTTTCCTCTAAATCCTGTCTCTTTCCTCTTCTTTCCCTCTCCTTAATCTTAAATTTTCCTCTTTTCCTCTTCTCTGTCTCTTTCCTCTCTTTTCCTCTCTTGCTCTGTCTCTTTCCTCTTCTTTCCACTCTCACTCTGTCTCTTTCCTCTTCTTTTCCTCTCTCACTCTCTCTTTCCTCCTCTTTTCCTCTCTCATTCTCTCTTTCCTCCTCTTTTCCTCTCTTGCTCTCTCTCTTTCCTCCTCTTTTCCTCTCTCACTCTGTCTCTTTCCTCCTCTTTTCCTCTCTCTCTCTCTCTTTCCTCCTCTTTTCCTCTCTTGCTCTCTCTTTTCCTCTTTTCCTCTCTCACTCTGTCTCTTTCCTCTTCTTTTCCACTCTCTCTCTCTTTCCTCCTCTTTCCTCTCTTGCTCTCTCTTTCCTCCTCTTTTCCTCTCTTGCTCTGTCTCTTTCCTCTTCTTTGTCACTT
The DNA here is from genome assembly GCF_018296145.1 of Oncorhynchus tshawytscha. Classification (NCBI taxonomy): domain Eukaryota; kingdom Metazoa; phylum Chordata; class Actinopteri; order Salmoniformes; family Salmonidae; genus Oncorhynchus; species Oncorhynchus tshawytscha. The sequence goes on from NC_056438.1 coordinate 66,055,823, forward strand.
TCCTCTCTTTCCTCCTCTGTTTTCCTTTCTCTGTCTCTTTCCTCCTCTTTCCTCTCTCTTTCTGTCTCTTCTCCTCTTCTTTTCCACTCTGCTCTGTCTCTTTCCTCTTCTTTTCCACTCTCACTCTGTCTCTTTCCTCTTCTTTTCCCTCTCACTCTCTCTTTCCTCCTCTTTTCCTCTGTCACTGTCTCTTTCCTCCTCTTTGTCTCTTCTCCTCCTCTTTCCTCTCTTGCTCTCTCTTTCCTCCTCTTTTCCTCTCTCGCTCTGTCTCTTTCCTCTTCTTTTCACTCTCTCTCTCTTTCCTCCTCTTTTCCTCTCTTGCTCTCTCTTTCCTCCTCTTTTTCCTCTGTCTGTCTCTTTCCTCTTCTTTTCCACTCTCTCTCTCTCTTTCCTCCTCTTTTCCTCTCTCGCTCTGTCTCTTTCCTCCTCTTTTCCTCTCTCGCTCTGTCTCTTTCCTCCTCTTTTCCTCTCTCTCTCTTTTCTCCTCTTGTCCTCTCTTGCTCTGTCTCCTTCCTCCTCTTTTCCTCTCACTCTTTCCTCCTCTTTTCCTCTCACTCTCTCTTTCCTCCTCTTTTTTTCACTCTCTTTCCTCCTCTTTTCCTCTCTTGCTCTCTTTCCTCTTTTCCTCTCTTGCTCTGTCTCTTTCCTCCTTTTTCCTCTCTCTTCTCTTTTCTCCTCTTGTCCTCTCTTGCTCTGTCTCTTCCTCCTCTTTTCCTCTCACTCTTTCCTCCTCTTTTCCTCTGTCACTGTCTCTTTCTCTTTTTCGCTCTGTCTCTTTCCTCTCTCGCTCTGTCTCTTTCCTCCTCTTTTCCTCTCTTGCTCTGTCTCTTTCCTCCGCTTTTCCTCTCTCTCTCTTTTTCTCCTCTTGTCCTCTCTTGCTCTGTCTCCTTCCTCCTCTTTTTCCTCTCACTTTCTCTTTCCTCCTCTTTTCCTCTGTCACTGTCTCTTTCCTCCTCTTTTCCTCTGTCACTGTCTCTTTCCTCCTCTTTTCCTCTCTTGCTCTCTCTTTCCTCCTCTTTTCCTCTCTTGCTCTGTCTCTTTCCTCTTCTTTCCCTCTCCTCTGTCTCTTTCCTCCTCTTTTCCTCTGTCACTCTCTCTTTCCTCTCTTTTCCTCTGTCACTGTCTCTTTCCTCCTCTTTTCCTCTCTTGCTCTCTCTTTCCTCCTCTTTTCCTCTCTCACTCTGTCTCTTTCCTCTTCTTTTCCTCTCTCTCACTCTCTTTCCTCCTTTTTTCCTCTGTCACTGTCTCTTTCCTCCTCTTTTCCTCTCTTTCTCTCTTTTTCTCTCCTCTCTTTTCCTCTTTTCTCTCTCTGTCTCTTTCCTCTTCTTTTCCACTCTCACTCTCTCTTTCCTCCTCTCTTTCCTCTCTTTCCTCTGTCTCTTTCCTCCTCTTTTCCTCTCTCGCTCTGTCTCTTTCCTCCTCTTTTCCTCTCTCTCTTTTCTCCTCTTGTCCTCTCTTGCTTTTCTGTCTCCTTCCTCCTCTTTTCCTCTCACTCTTTCCTCCTCTTTTCCTCTGTCACTGTCTCTTTCCTCCTCTTTTCCTCTGTCTCTGTCTCTTTCCTCTCTCACTCTGTCTCTTTTCTCTTTTCTCTCTGTCTCTTTCTCTTTTCCTCCTCTTCTTTCCTCCTCTTTTCCTCTCTGTCTGTCTCTTTTCCTCCTCTTTTCCTCTCTCTCTTTCCTCCTCTTTTCCTCTGTCACTGTCTCTTTCCTCCTCTTTTCCTCTGTCACTCTCTCTTTCCTCCTCTTTTCCTCTTTCTCTCTCTCTTTTCCTCCTCTTTTCTCTCTTGCTCTCTCTTTCCTCCTCTTTTCCACTCTCTCTTTCCTCTTTCCTCCTCTTTTCCTCTGTCACTCTCTCTTTCCTCCTCTTTTTCCTCTCTCACTGTCTCTTTTCCTCTCCTCTTTTCCTCCTCTCTCTCTCTCTTTCCTCCTCTTTTCCTCTCTTCTCTCTGTCTCTTTCCTCTTCTTTTCCTCTCTTGCTCTTTCTCTTTCTAAAAATATAAATTTCCTCTCCTCTTTTCCTCTCCTCTATTCCTCCTCTTTTCCTCTGTCTCTTTCCTCCTCTTTTCCTCTCTCTCTGTCTCTTTCCTCCTCTTTTCCTCTCTCTCTCTCTCTTTCCTCCTCTTTTCCTCTCTTGCTCTGTCTCTTTCCTCTTCTTTTCCTCTCTCTGTCTCTTTCTCTTTCCTCCTCTTTTCCTCTCTCTCTCTCTCTCTCTTCCTCCTCTTTTCCTTTCCTCTCTCTCTCTGTCTCTTTCCTCCTCTTTTCCTTTTCTCTGTCTCTCTCTCTTTTCCTCCTCTTTTCCTCTCTCGCTCTCTCTTTCCTCCTCTTTCTTTTCCCTCTCTTTCCTCTCTTTTCCTCTCTCTGTCTCTTTCTCCTCTCTTTTCCTCTCTCTCTCTTTCCTCTCTCTTTCCTCCTCTCACTCTTCCTCCTCTTTTCCTCTCTGTCTTTTCCTCCTCTTTCCTCTCTTGCTCTTCTCCTTCTCTCCTCTTTTCACTCTCCTCTTTCCTCTCTCTTTTCTGTCTCTTTCTCTTCTTTTCTCTCTCTCTTTTCCTCCTCTCTTTTCCCTCTCGCTCTCTCTTTCCTCCTCTTTTCCTCTCTCGCTCTGTCTTTTCTCTCTTTCCTCCTCTTTTCTCTTTTCCTCTCTCTTCTCTGCTCTCTTTTCCTCTTTGCTCTCTCTTTCCTCCTCTTTTCCTCTCTCTTGCTCTTTCTCTTTCCTCTCTTTTCCTCCTCTCTCTCTCTTTTCTCCTCTTTTCCTCTCTTGCTCTCTCTCTTTCCTCCTTTTTCCTCTCTCTCTTTCCTCCTCTTTTCCTCTGTCACTCTCTCTTTCCTCCTCTTTTCCTCTCTGTCTCTTTCCTCCTCTTTTCCTCTCTCCTCTGTCTCTTTCCTCCTCTTTTCCTCTCTCCTCTTCTCTTTCCTCTTTTTTTCCTCTCTCTCTCTCTCTTTCCTCCTCCTCTCTGACTCTCTCTTTCCTCCTCTTTTCTCTCTGTCTCTTTCCTCCTCTTTTCCTCTCTGACTCTCTCTTTCCTCCTCTTTTCCTCTCTCTCTTTCCTCTCTTTTCCTCTCTCTCTCTTTCCTCCTCTTTTCCTCTCTCACTCTCTCTTTCCTCTTCTTTTCCTCTCTTGCTCTCTCTTTCCTCTCTTTTCCTCTCTCCTCTTTCTTTCCTCCTCTTTTCCTCTCTCGCTCTGTCTCTCTTTCCTCCTCTTTTCCCCTCTTGCTCTCTCTCTTTTCCTCCTCTTTTCCCCTCTTGCTCTCTCTCTCTTTCCTCCTCTTTTCCCCTCTTCTCTCTCTCTCTCTTTCCTCCTCTTTTCTCTCTGTCTCTTTCCTCCTCTTTTTCCTCTCTCTCTCTTTCCTCCTCTTTTCCTCTCTTTCCTCTCTTTTCCTCTCTCTCTCTCTTTCCTCTCTCTCTCTTTCCTCTCTTTTCCTCTCACTCTCTCTTTCCTCTTCTTTTCCTCTCTCACTCTCTCTTTCCTCTTCTTTTCCTCTCTCTCTCTCTCTCCTCCTCTTTTCCTCTCTCTCTCTCTCTCCTCCTCTTTTCCTCTCTTGCTCTCTCTCTCTTTCCTCCTCTTTTCCTCTCTTGCTCTCTCTCTTTCCTCCTCTTTTCCTCTCTTGCTCTCTCTCTCTTTCCTCCTCTTTTCCTCTCTCTCTCTCTCTTTCCTCCTCTTTTCCTCTCTTGCTCTCTCTCTTTCCTCCTCTTTTCTCTCTCTCTCTCTTTCCTCCTCTTTTCCTCTCTCACTCTCTCTTTCCTCTTCTTTTCCTCTCTCACTCTCTCTTTCCTCTTCTTTTCCTCTCTCTCTCTCTCTTTCCTCTTCTTTTCCTCTCTCCCTCTCTCTCTCTCTTTCCTCTCTCTTTTCCCCTCTCTCTCTCTCTTTCCTCCTCTTTTCCTCTCTTGCTCTCTCTGTCTCTTTCCTCCTCTTGCTCTCTCTGTCTCTTTCCTCCTCTTTTCCCCTCTTGCTCTCTCTCTCTTTCCTCCTCTTTTCCTCGCTTGCTCTCTCTCTCTTTCCTCCTCTTTTCCTCTCTCACTGTCTCTTTCCTCCTCTTTTCCTCTCTCTCTCTCTCTCTCTTTCCTCCTATTTTGCTCTTTTCGCGCTCTCTCTCTTTCCTCCTATTTTGCTCTTTTCTCGCTCTCTCTCTGTCTTTTTCCTCTTTTGTTCTGTCTCTTTCCTCCGCTTAGAGAATTTTCTCAGTGGAAGCAGCAGGCCTGTCCCTTCTGACTTTAATATTACATGGTCAAGATGAGAGGAACACAAGGAAACAGAGACTACAGTGAGAAACACACAGAGAGAGAGAGCTGGGAGTGGGAGAGTGAAGCGAGAAACAGAGGGAAGGAGAGAGAGGGAAACAGGAAGAGAGGAACACAGCGACAGAGAGAGAGAGCCTCTGATGTTCTGTTTTTTCTCTTCTCCATCAGACTGGGGAATGAGGCCAGGCCAGCTGGTGCACTGGGGACCAGAAACAGAGACGGAAAACAGTCATCCAGTCATCTCCCAGGCTTGACAGGTGTCATGTCACGTTTGTGAGAGCGTGATGTAGCCTTTCTGAAATCCACGGTGGCTCAGGTGAACTGAAACCATAACACAAATGTGTTACTTCTCCAGTGCATACTCCTCTCTCAGACCAACACAACAGTAACACATTGGTACATTGTTCCATTTCCTTTTGCCACAGTAGAGAAAGGTTGGATCCTCCAGAGAAACAATTAGTCGTGGAACTTCAGAGGAGAACAATCGTTGTTTATCTGTTCATGGCAGGCAGACAGGCAGACAGGCAGGCAGGCAGACAGGCAGACAGGCAGACAGGCAGGCAGACAGGATTGGAGGAGGGGGGAGCATGGAACTAGCTGTAGCTTATTGATTTCTTTACATAATGAAGCAGTGCAGAATGTTTTACGCTCGTTTAATGCCCCGCTTCTTCTGAATAACACATGCACCCACGCAGGAACGCACACACACACCTCTTGTTCTTTCACTGCAGTAACCTCATTTGGACCATTGAACTAATTAGAGACTCAGTCTGCATTCCGGATTCCCAGCCACCATATGCTCTCTACCCACAACAGTAACTCAAGACTAACTTGGACTGTCAGATTTAGCTGCTGGGCCAAAAAAATTGTTTATTTTAAGATTTTAGCACTCTTTCTGTTAAACTGTTCACCTCATCTGCCTCCTGCAGAAAGCACTAACACGAATAGTGTAATGAGTATTTGTGGTGTCTGAAGGAATAGTATTAACTAGGCTATAGCCAGTATAATGTATAATCACTATCACTACTATCACTACCACTAACGATAACAGTAAATACAGCTGGGCTCCTCGTCCTGCAGAAAACTATATCCCTAATAGCCTATTGTGGAATACTATGTGAAGGAATAATAGCAGCATTACCACAGTACCACAGCTACCGATACCATCGCTATCATTACGTTATAATATTAATAATAATTAATACACTGAGTATACCACACATTAGGACCCCCCCCCCTGCTGGCCCATGTTGACTCCAATGCTTCCCATAGTTGTGTCAAGTTGGCTGGATGTCCTTTGGGTGGTGGACCATTCTTGATACACACGGGAAACTGTTGAGCATGAAAAACCCAGCAGCGTTGCAGTTCTTGACACAAATCATTGCACCTGGCACATACTACTATACCCTGTTCAAAGGCACTTCAATATGTTGTCTTGCCCATTCACTCTCTGAATGGCACACAGACACAATCCATGTCTCAATTGTCTCAAGGCTTAACAATCCTCCCCTTCATCTACACTGATCGGTGGATTTAACAATAAGGGATCAATAAGGGGATCATAGCTTTCACCTGTATTCACCTGGTCAGTCCATATCATGGAAAGAACAGGTGTTCTTAATGTGTTGTATGCTAAGTGTATATAATAGTAATATTATATTATAAACTACTAGCAGCCCAAATAACAACAGAAAATACAACTGTATGATGATGAATATGAGTCTCAGTACAGTATAGCAACATGCATTTTTTATAGGGGAATATATAGTAGAAATATAGAATATGAATCATTGTATAATATACTGTGGCTATACAGAGGGCATAAATGAGTTACATCTACTTGTTAATTATGATTGAATGATTATTCAGTCCTTTATGTTGATAGCCCATTATGACTCCTCATAACCCAGGTCATTTACAGCCAACAGCCTGGTCTGTCACGTTCCCTCTCACAGTCACTATATTCCAGTCTACGTTCTACAAATAAAAGAGTAGAAATAAGGCTTCTTTGCGGTTGTATAGCTAGACCCTTCTTGAGGGCCATACATGGCGAGAGCTGTTGAACCCGCGCTGGTTCTACATAGCTTCTGTAGCACCATGTTTTTATTACAGTGTACTGTCGGTTATGAAAATGAAAATAACATAAAAATGGGCTTTTCATACTGTGGAGGGGAGTCTAGCCCTGGGTAAAGTCACCTCACAAAAAAGATACGATTTTATTTGAGGGGACATGTTGTTTGAGGGAGACACAACACATATTTTCCAATAAATGCAATAAATGCAATATTCTCTTTTGGTTGGAAACGTCTGGGGTCTCCCTGCCCAAGACTGTGGTGCTCCACTGCTCTGCACAGTATTTGATTCGTTCAACTCCTTGAGGCAATCTTCAAGTTCAGTTGTATTAAGAGCTTTGGTATAGTAACCATTGTGATGCTCGTAGCAAAACCCTTCAAGCAGCATTTCCCAAACCCTCAACCCCAGGTCCATGCTCTTCATGCCCCTAATACATGGGGTCGAACTACAAGAACATTTGACATAGAACAGAAGCCTTACGAGACATGGGGCTCTAGTTTCAATCTACAACTCTCTGGGCGCCCCGACTCACTCAGAGGCCTGTGTGTTAAGCATGAATGTAAAAAGTTCTTCCTCAGAACTGTCTCTGGCCGGCGCAAAATTCCCCATCAGATCAAACACAATACTGCTGTGGCTAATGGTCCCCCATTCGGTAAGGCTGTTATTTATATTAGCTAGTGCTGCAGCTTCCTCCACCATGTCCAGTCAAACAAGGTAGAGACGAGATGCCAGCCAGACTTGGCACACACACCGTCAGCGGCTCAGTAAACCACCAGTGACCGCTAACCGTCCCTTCGCCCACTTACATCCAGCCATAGTTCATAAGGACCAAACTAGCAAAACTATGAGGCGTTCTTCACATCCTTCTCTCTTTTGAGGACAGAGAGAGTTGTCCTATTTAGCCTGGAATAAACTCCAACTGCAAGCCATGATGTTCTTCTATGCTAAATTGGAAAACATGGATGCTGTTATATAAAAAGTGCTTCCTCAAATTAAATGACCAAAGAGAGTCAGTGGTAAAGGAAGTAATTTGGGAGTAAATTGGTGGTGTATATTTGGACTAATTACAACAGGGTGTGATTATCTTACATTAGCATTGATCCAGCTGTGTGTGTGCACGTGTGTGTGCATGTGTGTGTGTGTGTGTGTGAGTGTGTAGGCATGTATGTGTGTGTGTGTGTGTGTGTGTGCACGTGTGTGTGCACGTGTGTGTGCATGTGTGTGTGTGTGTGTAGGCATGTGTGTGTGTGTGTGTGTGTGTATACACTACCGTTCAAAAGTTTGGGGTCATTTAGAAATGTCCTTGTTTTTGTCCATTAAAATAATATAAAATTGATCCGAAATACAGTTTAGATATTGTTAATGTTTTAAATGACTATAGTAGCTGGAAACGGCAGATTTTTTATAGAATATTTAAATAGGCGTACAGAGGCCCATTACCAGCAACCATCACTCCTGTGTTCCAATGGCACGTTGTGTTAGCTAATCCAAGTTTATCATTTTCAAAGGCTAATTGATCATTAGAAAATCCTTTTGCAATTATGTTAGCACAATGTAAAACTGTTGTCTGATTAAAGAAGCAATACAACTGGCCTTCTTTAGACTAGTTGTGTATCTGGAGCATCCGCGTTAGTGGGTTCTATTACAGGCTCAAAATGTCCAGAAACAAAGGACTTTCTTCTGACACTCGTCAGTCTATTCTTGTTCTGAGAAATGAAGGCTATTCCATGCGAGAAATTGCCAATAAACTGAAGATCTCGTACAACGCTGTGCACTACTCCCTTCACAGAACAGCGCAAACGGTCTCTAACCAGAATAGAAAGAGGAGTGGGAGGCCCCGGTGCACAACTGAGCATGCTGATGCTGATGCATTTGTGGGATTAGCTTGGATTAGCTAACACAGCGTGCCATTGGAACACAGGAGTGATGGTTGCTGATAATGGGCCTCTGTACGCCTATGTAGATATTCCATTCAAAATCAGCTGTTTCCAGCTACAATAGTCATTTACAACATTAACAATGTCTACACTGTATTTCTGATCAATGTGATGTTATTTTAATGGGCAACAAAATGTGATTCTTTCAAAAACAAGGACATTTTTAAGTGACCCCCAAACCTTTGAACGGTAGTGTATGTGCTCCACCTCCAGCTTTCTAGGATAAGTCTGTCTCTGTGAGAGCACATTAAAAACATCAGACAAACAGCCCTTAGAGCAATAACTCCCTTCCCCAGCATGTGTCTTTATTCCCACCCTACAATAGACCCTGATGGGATTAGCTATTGTGTGTTGTTGCCGAGGATTAGGGATGTCTAGGGATGCAACAGCACAGGAGGCTCTGCATAAACAGAAACAGACACAACACCTGGTGTCATGTTGCAGTGATGCCACCTTGGAGCAGAGATTCAGCACTGCAGCAGCAGGAGGATTATCAACTACAGGACTCCAGACGATTACAAATACCCTCTGAAGATACTGGAGACAAACAGCTGGAGGAAGAGGAATAGAAACGCTAGACAGAACAATAAGCAGATGAGTAAGAGGAGGTTGTTTGTAATGTGTCCAAAGGATTAATCAGCACTAGTAGTCTGCTGTTGTGTCGCGCTGAGGCAGGGATGTATGAAAGGACACAGTGAGGATACTGCATCCAGCTGTCCCACACCAGCACAACAAACATTACACGTCGCAACCAACTGACAAATGAGCGTAACATCAGCCAGTGACAGTGTCACAACACCATGCTGAGTGTCTGAGCCTGTGAGGAGAGGACTCACTAAACCAGGCAATGTTGTGCTGGCTGGTAAATGCCCAAATGATGCCTGGACGGGCCGCAGCAGACTGGCATCTCGCCCAGAGGCAGGCAAGGCAGCCATGTCAGAGATGCATCCAGCCGTCCCACGCCAGCCAACGTCTCTATGGGAGTCTGTCACACACTCGCAGAGCAGGGGACAGGAGAGTGGAGGATAGGGGACGCCACTGGGGACACACACTGAGTCACTCTCCTCCGGCCTCCAAGCACACAGAGAGAGATAGAGAGCGAGAGAGAGAAAGGGGAAGAGACACAAAGAGAAAGAAAAATTGTGGGATGGGTAGTCACTCATCACCCTGCTACGTCCTCATCACATCACGCCCCCCTTACCCCCACACTGTAAACACCCCCACTCTGCTGCAGACGCCACCCACTGCAATTAGCACTAGCCAGCTACACACGCACACATGCACGTATACACACAGTTATAACACTGTGAGAGGTGGGAAGGTCCTACATATCAGAGACTAGTGAAAGCAGCTTAGCTACAATGGAGAGAGCAGGCTGCAGCTCTAGCACTAACATTCAACTTGGTGTTGGCCCAATTTCTACAGGTTGTGGACACACTTGGTGTTGGCCCAATTTCTACAGGTTGTGGACACACTTGGTGTTGGGACACATTTTACAGGGTCTTGATTTAATAAGAAAAACAAAAACAAATGAGATTTAAAAAAGACATTTGTTCAGCATTATAATTGTCTTGGCGATGCGTGGAGCAGCCTGCATGTGAGGCCAGATATGTCATAGGCCGTGTTCTGAAGCAATGTGATAGTAATAAACATAATAGTCTAACTGGAGGTAATAGTAGTGACTGTCTGGCTGATGCTGCTACCAAGGCTTATCCAACACATAGATAAAAAGGCTTTCGTGTGCAATTACTAAATTAGTGGAGAAATGAATTTCAACCCAGTGAACTGACACAGAAATGCACTGAACTGCTAATCTGGGAGCAGAAGGGCTAAGATACCACTGGAAGTTAAAGTTTAATGGCTTGATGTCAGGGCTCTCAAGTGGATACAACTGAGGTAGCATAACTCTGGAGGAACTACTTTTCTTATGTAGGATATCAGTCAGAAAAGCAAACCTAAAGATTGCCTCATGCCTCATAGCATGGCGGCTACATGCAGACCTGGGTTCAAATACTATTTGAAATCTTTCAAATACTTTGAGTGTATGCTCTAGCCTGCCTGGTGTGCTATATGGGTGGGGTCAGCAGTTTTGGGACTGTTATACTGCTACATCAAGCCAGTCAAGCTTAGTCAACCACAGGTTAAGCATTTGAAATTATTTCAAATATTAATTGAACCCAGGTCTGGCTATGTAGGCTAGAGTACATTTCATGTGATATGCCGATGGTGCTCTCTGGACTACTGTCTGTCTGAGCTCACATTGACAACCATTCATAATGTGAGTGCTAAATGCAGAAGAAGGTTATTGTACTCATTTTTATTTTGTCACCCGATTGGCTTGTACACGCTCTGAGTGGGGGCAGGACGGGGATGAAACAAGAATGTCTGCTTGTATCAGATTGTCTAGTCCTAGAAACCTATCAAAAGCCCATCCGACTGTACCATCATGTTATCACACCTAGAGAGAGTGTCGAACAGATGTCTCTTTTTATTTACGGATGTGTGGCTGAATACTGTGAATGGGTATAAAGGTAAGTAGCCATGTTCTGGCTATTTTGGCCTTACGTGCTGTCTTACGTGGTGTCTTACGTGGTGTCTTACGAGGTGTCTTACGAGGTGTCTTATGTGGTGTCTTACGTGGTGTCTTACGTGGTTTCTTACGTGGTTTCTTACGTGGTGGTTAAGGTATCAAATTGAGAATAGTATTATTAATTGAGCGACCTGTATAAATAAAGGTTAAATAAATACAAGTGAAAAAGAAAAAAACACACATCTGTTCAAACCTTTTTGCAGGTGTTCAAACAGCACATTTCCAATAGTAAGAAAGAAACCGTGTTTGAAACCACTTCAGGTGGTCTCTGTGGAGAGAAAAACACAGATGCCCCCTTACTTTCTATTCTCCGTATTTTTTCTTCCTGGTCACCTTTAAACATGCCATAGCCTCCAACAAAATCATCACCCTCCATTTCACTATGCATGAGTTGAGTGCTGAGAGAGTGCTGAGAGAGTGCCGAGAGTGCGAGAGAGAGAGAGAGAGAGAGAGAGACAGAGAGAGAGAGACACAGAGAGAGAGAGAGAGACAGAGAGAGAGAGAGAGACAGAGAGAGAGTTTGAGTTTTAAATACTCTTTATTGGGTCTGGGGGCCCACCACACAATAAATACTCATACAAAACCACAGTTACACATCAATTAAAAACACAACTCCAATTCCTCCTCCACAGTAACTACACACAACAGCCTCTGTATACCCCATATACTCAAAAACAGATCGATATTGTTGACAAGTTTGTAATAGGCAAACTCAATCCTTAGTCTCGCTGCCAACATTCCCTCCAGCATTCCCACCACATCCACAGACCCCTGTCCCCGAATGCTGTTCTTTCGGGTCTTCCATATCGCTAATTTTGCTGCCCCTAACACAAAATTAAGCAACACAACTACACCCTTTTGACTGAACCTGTACTTTGGCCCAAATATATACAGTTGGGAAGAGAAAACCTCTCCCAACGTTGAGAACCAATCAGTGATCAGTTCAATCATCCCAACCAACCTGGGACACAATAAAAACAGATGTGCCAGAGATTCAGACCCAGCACAGAATGGACACCCCTCCCCAACAGTAGGATCCAGGTGTACCAGATGCATATTGGTGGCTATAGCTCCATGTATTATCCTCCATTGGAGGTCAGCTGTCCTCTTATCAATAGGCAGTTTATATAATGATCGCCAACAGCCTTTTGGAGAGGCACCTGGACCAAGCACATCCACCCACCTCGTCGATTTTACCCCTTCCAGGGAAGAGGCATGGGACACCTTTACACATATTCTGTACATGGCCTTCTTTCCCACCTCCTTGAACTCCCCCAGCTCTGGGGTATCGAAGGAAAGCAGCGTCCCCACGTCCTCTTCAAATGCCCCCATCACAGCACTAACAATCAGTGCAGGGAACACATAATCCAGACCCTCCTTCCACCGATCAGAATTGGAAGTGTCAGTCACATACTGCAGATGAAGCACTGGCAAGGAATCGCAGACCTCATCGACGACCTTCCTCAGTAGACGAGATGATCGGATCCCCGCTCTTTCTCCCAGCTCCTCCTGCTCTGCATCAGATGACCCAGCTTGGTACACCCCACGCCTAACAGGCATGAACGTAGGCTAGCTGAACCCAGAACACGGGACTGGATGGCAGTGTTGTGAAAAAGAGGCTCTTCAAAAAGCCACATCCCTGGTGGCGTGCAGGCCTTACGGGACTTGACAAAGACTCTCCAAGCCTGCATAACAGACTCATAAAATGGAGTCAGGCCAGTCAAATCACCCCCCTCCAGCTTTAAGGGGAAAAGATGCTTGTCGAAGCCCAAACAGCCCGCTCTCCTCATCAATATGTAGGCTGTTTCGACCCAGCTAGAACAGTCTCTGTACAACAATCTCTGGGCTGCTTGGAGCCTGAAAGCCGTGATCCTAGAGGAAATGTCCACCAGGCCTTGCCCACCCTCGTGCAGTGGCAGGTACAGGGCTGCAGCTTTAATCCAGTGTTGCCCAGACCAGAAGAAATTGACAAGGGTCCTCTGAAGCTCTTGTATCAGACCCTTTGGTGGCTGTAAAATCATTAGTCTGTGCCACAGGGTAGAAGCAGCAAGATTATTAGCTACCAGGACCCGTCCCCTATAAGACAGCTGGGGCAACACCCATTTCCACCTTGACAGTCTGGCACACACTTTCTCCACTACACCCTCCCAGTTCTTTTTTTTGAAAGACATCAGAGCCTAGAAAAACCCCCAAAGTCTTCATTCCATCTCTGCCCCACTGAAGCCCCCTGGTAACCGTGGAGTAGACCCCATCTGAAGCTGACCTGCCCACAGCGCTTCACTCTTTCCCCAATTGACTTTAGCTGAGGAGGCCCCCTCATACACCTTTAAAGCGTTTGAGAGAACCTTAACATCCTCACCCCCTGTAATAAAAACTATCACGTCATCTGCATACGCAGACAGTGCTATCATGGGACCCTTCGTTACACCTGGCACAAAGAAACCAGTAAGCTTCGCTCTTAAAAAACAAAGCATTGGTTCAATCGCCAGACTATATAACTGCCCTGAAATTGGGCATCCCTGCCTGATGCCCCTTTCGACAGGGATGGGGCAACTTAAACCACCACCCACCTTCACCATACACGAGGCTCCAGCATACAGTAAATTCACCCAAGACAGAAAAACATCCCCAAACCCAAAGGCTTTCATTATTTTAAACAAGTACTGGTGGTCCACACGATCAAAAGCCTTCTCCTGATCCAACGAAAGTAAACCCACATTTACATCAGACAGTTTACAAATGTCTAAAACATCTCTTATCAGAAACAAGTTGTCAACAATAGAGCGATCAGGTACACAGTAGGACTGGTCCTTGTGGATCAACAACCCCAGATACTCTTTCAACCTGTTTGAGAGACATTTAAAACAATTTTGTATTCTGCGCACAGCAAAGCAACAGGTCTCCAATTTTTATGAGAGCCAAATCCCCTTTTTGGCAACAGTGAAAGCACTGCACGTTGACAGGATACAGGAAGAGAACCCTCATGAAAAGATTCACACATCACTTCATAAAAGTCCTCCCCAATAGACCCCCAAAAGTGCTTATAAAACTCAGATGGTAAACCATCGATGCCAGGGGCTCGGCCTGTTGAGATCTGCATAACTGCTGTGGACAGCTCCTGCAGTGTAATGTCAGCGTCCAATGCGACTCTCTGCTCAGGTCCCAATTTAGGAAGACCATGTAACAACTGTTCAGTACACATAGAGTCACAATCCTCCGCCTTATAAAGGGACGAGTAGAAATCCACGGCATGTTGACGCATTTCAATATCATTCGTGGTCACCTTCCCATCAGGGAGACGAAAGCAGACCATCTGTTTACGTTAAAATGTCGACTTTCCTAGGTTAAAAAAAAAAAGCACTAGGAGCATCCATATCCTTGAGGGAAGCGAAACGAGACCTAATCAAGGCACCCTTCACTCTTTCATGCAGAAACGACCTCAATTCATGTCTCTTGTCCTGTAAGTTCATGACTAGTCCAGGGTCATTCTGAGTGAGCAGCTTCAATTCAATAGATTTGATGTCCTGTTCAAGGGCCTTGATAGTCTCTTTAAATTCAGTTTGAGACAGAGCAGTATACTGTTGACAAAAAACTCGTATTTGGGCCTTCCCAACCTCCCACCATTGTCTCAAAATTCCCTTTTATACCCATCCATTTTTCCCAAAACAACAAAAACCTGTCACAAAACATGACATCATGTAACAATTTAACATTAAAATACCAGTAAGGTGATGACCTTCGTGGACAGGACAAGTGAATATCAACAGTAACCATATGATGATCAGAGAAACCCACAGGAGTAATGGCACACTTTCCAACCCTACTACAGTATTGCTCAGATACATACAACCTGTCTAACCGTGCTGCACTGACACGACCTTCATTAATTTTTAGCCATGTGTACTGCCTAACTTTGGCATTCCTTACTCTCCACACATCAGAAAGCTCAAACTCAGTTAATAGGCCAGACAGGAAAGTGGCTGACCGCAGGTGAGGTTCTTCAGCGGTGCGATCAACAGTAAAATCCACTGTACAGTTCCAGTCACCCCCTAAAACCATACACCCCTCTTGGTCACACTGTCTTAACATTTCCTTTAGTTGATCAAATACAGCAATACGCTCTGTACCCTCATTAGGAGCATAAACATTCAAAAAAAAAAAAAAAACCCCATAACATCCACCTTGACCAATAAAACCCGACCCTTGACAATCTCTGTTGTAGATACCACAGTCACCCCTAAGCCTGAGGAAAACAATATTGCCACCCCAGCACTGAAATTAGTACCATGACTGAGTACATGCTGCCCCTCCCACCACATACCCCAGTCAACCTCATTTTCCTCATCGCTATGTGTCTCCTGTAGGAAAACTACATTAAGCCTTTTCTGTTTTATTACTTCTAATACCCAAGCCCTCTTATTCCTGTCCCTTCCCCCATTCATATTGAGAGAACCTACCCTTAGTACCTCCATGTAGAAAAGAGAAAAGAAAAGCAAAAGAAACCACAGAGAAACCAACGAGAAAAAAGACACCCTATGAAGCATGATCATCATCATTATTTTTTTTTCTTCTCTTAACCTGAACACGTTTTACCACCACCTTTTGCTGCTGCAACAGCAGTAATAAATTTCCTCAAGCGAAACCGCTTCTTCTCACTCAGCTGGTCTAACCCCACCGTCTTCTGTAACATCACAGCTGACCTCACAAACTTATCAACATCAAAATAATCTGCCAATTTGACAGATTTCCCAAAAGTCTGATCCAGAAACTCATTTACCTCCTCTAGATCATAAACTGAGTCCGCACCAGCAGCTGTCATATCTAAAGAGATATCCATATCCTTCTCTTGATCCTCCTCAGCTGAGAACACAGACAACTGACTCCCCTCTACCACATCCCTTTCAACACTCTCCACTTGCACCTCATCACTCGTACCAGGCATCTCCTCCACTATCTGGGAGACTAGCCCCACCTGAACATCACTACTCATAGTGGGCATCTTCTCCACTAACTGAGAGCCTAGCTCCACATGAACCCCAGCACTCGTAGTGGGCATCTCCTCCACTACCTGGGAGCTTAGCTCCACATGAAAACCCTCCTGTACCTCATTACTCGTAGTGGGCATCTCCTCCACTACCTGGGAGCCTAGCTCTACATGAACCCCAGCACTCGTAGTGGGCATCTCCTCCACTCCCTGGGAGCCTAGCTCCACATGAACCCCCTCCTTTACCCCAGCACTCATACTGGGCACCTGCTCACCAGTCTGAGGAACTGGCTCTTCAGATACATCCTTACCTTCTACAACAATACTTTTCTGTAGCATAACATTTCCTTCTAATACAAGTTGCAACCCCGTGCCCTCAACACGGATAACTTGTTCCTCAGCAACAGGTGCTTGTGGCTGCTCTACCGCTGTCAGCTCACCTCTCCCTACATCAGTGGGCCCAGGCGTTACGATGACCACCTGTGCCCCTCCCTCTGCCTTCTCCCTTTTCGGGCAAGCATGTCGCTTATGACCAACATCCCCACACTCAAAACACCGTTGACTACCCGTACTAGCATAAGCCATATACAATCTATTGTCATACTTGATTTTAAACGATAACTCTAAAGTCTGCTCCGATGAGTCCAAAAACATAAACACCTGTCGCCGAAATGACATTACCTGTTTCAACGCCGGGTGTTTGCAACCCAACGGGACAACCTTAATTGAACTGGCGAACTTCCCAAAGCGCAATAACTCGCGCTCCAATAGCTCATTAGGAATTAACGGTGGTACATTTGAAATCGTTACCCTTGTTGACGGAGAAAAAAGCGGCGTAACTTGAATAAACATTCCTTTAAGAAGTACACCATGCTCAACCATCCGATCAACTAGACACTCTTCTTTAAGAAATAACACCACAGCTTTATTCATCCGGGATGCATACGCAATATTCTCATAGCCTACCTTCTCTCCTACGGCGACCAGAAACTCCTCCACCGTGACAGCAGCTTCAGTAACACACCTAAAGCCATGCCGAAGTGACAGGGACGGCATCCCCATTCGGGCTGCCATCCCCGCCAAAATCAGGGTAATTTCGATACGAAAACAAAATACTTAATTCTACCACAACAAAAATAATAACGTTAATCATGCATCAACCAAAAAATGCCACCAAGAAATAGCAAACCGAAAGAAAGTTGTGAATATCTAACTCTCCACAACACACGCACTCCTTCACTCAAACAATTCCCAGCATGCAGAGAGAGAGAGAGAGAGAGAGAGAATGTGAAAGCACATCCCTTTAAAACCTACATTTTTGGCATGTACTCTTTGATTTACTCCAGATACATATCAATTAAGGTATTTTTAGACTCCAAGTTGCATGCTCCTGAACGCTACTCTCTCTCTATCTCTGTGTCTCTCTCTGTCAAGTTCGTTAATTGACTGTATGCCGATTAATTATTGTAATTAAACTGTTGTGTGTTTCGCGGTTGAGGAGAAATATAAATAACAGCACGAGGTCATGGCGGCAACATTGAAATGCTACAGAATAATACTCTTTGAGTATTTTGCATCTTCTTTGGTGGTGTTCCAGGTTGTCGTCATTGCATTCCCAGAATAAGATATTTCATATTAATGTGGTTGCCGAGATGTTGAACACTTCTCTATGTGTTGTGAGATCTGACAAATTGGGCATCACGACTGCAATGACGACAACCTGGAATATGCCCTTAAATTTGGTGTGTCATTAACAGCCTTGTCATGTAGCAGCGTTTCCCAACTAGGGGTTCTAGGACCCCTGTTCTTGGACTATCCACAAGGGGTACTTGAGAAGACTTATGAGACCATAGGCCTACTGGTAAAATGTACATGATGGGGTACTCCAGGGCTACTCCAGGGCTTCTCCAGGGCTACTCCAGGGCTACTCCAGGTCTTCTCCAGGGCTACTCCAGGGCTTCTCCAGGGCATCTCCAGGGCTTCTCCAGGGCTACTCAAGGGCTACTCCAGGGCTTCTCCAGGGCTACTCCAGGGCTACTCCAGGGCTTCTCCAGGGCTACTCCAGGGCTACTCCAGGGCTTCTCCAGGGCTTCTCCAGGGCTTCTCCAGGGCATCTCCAGGGCTTCTCCAGGGCTACTCCAGGGCGACTCCAGGGCATCTCCAGGGCTACTCCAGGGGTATTCCAGGGCATCTCCAGGGCTTCTCCAGGGCTACTCCAGGGCTACTCCAGGGCATCTCCAGGGCTTCTCCAGGGCTACTCCAGGGCTACTCCAGGGCTACTCCCGGGCTTCTCCAGGGCTTCGCCAGGGCTACTCCAGGGCTACTCCAGGGCTTCTCCAGGGCATCTCCAGGGCTTCTCCAGGGCTACTCAAGGGCTACTCCAGGGCTTCTCCAGGGCTACTCCAGGGCTACTCCAGGGCTTCTCCAGGGCTACTCCAGGGCTACTCCAGGGGTATTCCAGGGCTTCTCCAGGGCTTCTCCAGGGCTACTCCAGGGCTACTCCAGGGCTTCTCCAGGGCTACTCCAGGGCTACTCCAGGGCTACTCCAGGGCTTCTCCAGGGCTTCGCCAGGGCTACTCCAGGGCTACTCCAGGGCTTCTCCAGGGCTACTCCAGGGCTACTCCAGGGCTTCTCCAGGGCTACTCCAGGGCTACTCCAGGGCTACTCCAGGGCTTCTCCAGGGCTACTCCAGGGCTACTCCAGGCAGAGCTAAATTCAGTTGGTAATACAGTAACAGAAAAAGGTTGGGAATGACAGTCATATAGCATTCAATCCCCCTAGGTGTCCAGAGAGACAGTCCAGTCTCAGAGAGCTAACTTACCAAGAGCCTAACAATCTCAAGTGCACACCTGATGTCAGCCCTGAATTCTCTGTCCTGTCAGGGCAGTGACCAACAACCCAACAGGATGCTGCTGTACTACTGCTTTTTAAAATATACAGACACATCTGCTCGTCGGTGTGAAAGGTCTTTGTTGAAAACACAGCATATAGAGAAGAAAATAACGAAAATCCATTATAACCAAACAACCTTGCTCCAGGGACCGAACACACACACACACACACACACACACACACATAAATAGGTCATAGTAATTTTTATTCCTGTTGCGTGCTTTTCTCACCTGGCTGGCTGGCAAGTCCCCGGGGTAAGTGACAGAGGTCTGGGGAAGCGTGATGAGGGTTCTGGGGCTGACACACACAGAGGAGAGGGGCCGGAGGGCAAACCACCACCAACATCCGCATCAACATCACATCTTCATCTGAAGGTACCCAGGGGTGGTAACCATAGTGACAAACATAATACGGGGTCAACTCACTCACTAGTTAGATGTGAGGTGCAGTCATTGTCACTCTCATAGCCACTCTACCTTAAACAGGTCTCTGGAGCAATACATGTGGGGCTAAGGCACTTCAGAAACCATCGGAAGCTTCTTTGCATGTTTGTCTAGACTTAGTTCATTGTGGATTAACATCAGGAATATGTTCAGTAGGGCACACCGAAAGCGAAAATCTGTGTTCTTATTGGACATGTATAGGTGGTAAACTAGTTTGTCAGAGAGCTCGTAGATTATCAGTCATCACTGGTCATCAGTCACACTGTCATAAAAAACACAGAGATGGCTATCAGCTGGCTAAAACTCTGGGAGGAAGTGTGTGTACTGTGCTTATGATGACTTAGGCTGGAGTGTGCACGCGCTGTGATTAGTCAACATGTCTCAGCCATGTGTGTGTGCGGTGCACGTGGGCAACAATGTTGCCTTGCATTGTGTGCATGTGTGTGTGTCTACGGCAATATTGTCTGTAGAAATGACTATGCTGGGATAGTGAGTGTGTGTGTACACACCATTATCGCTCGAGTCACACCTCAGGTCTGCGTGTATATGAGCAAGCAATGATCACACACACACCTCCGTCCTGCCCTGTCAGAGCGAGCAGAAAACCTCAGATGACAGAAGGGCTGCGGAGGAAATAAAGCCATGAAACATTGAGTAGATAGAGATAGGCTCCCTGGAGAAGAAAAGTAAAGTAGTCTTGCACGAGCAAGCCAGGATGGCTCACAGGAGCCTATCCCCTGTAGTGTGAGTCAGCTTGATGTACAGTACACCACCATGAACAGGACACTGGTCTATCACAGGCCCTTAACCCCAACTTACAGTTTACCCTTAATGCTGAGTGCCAAGCAGTGACACAATGGGTCCCATTTACACAGTCTTTGGTGTGACTCAACCGGGTTCTGAGCTCCCAACCTTCCGACGTCAGGGCAGACACTCTAACCACAAGGTGACTGAGTTGGTCAAGAGAAGGCTGTCCATACTCCATCTCCAGCTCAAATGTGGAACGTCAGCTTCTGCTATTTCACTGGCTGGTCCATTCTACAGGCCTGACCTAATAATCCATGCATGGGGCTGGGAGGGGGCTGGCTGGAGATGCAGTAGTGAGGACTTATAAAGAGAGGTAAAGGCACGGCTCAATTGATTTCAAGTGGCTGCCAACGTCTTATTGGTCTGTGGCTAAGTGGATCACTAAACGCCTCTATCAGAAGGCTATTGTTGCCAAGGCATGAAGAGGATATAATTGACATAGCCTATAAAGTTTATTGTGATGCTTTTACTTACTGCAGAACCAGATCAAATGTGAAGGGCACCACAAGATGTTAATTCTAAAATTGGTTTGAGTAGAAAATAGAACTGTGGTTTGGAGATGAAAACAAGAAACGTTCCAATAACATAGTCAAAAGACAGTTAGGGGAGGGGAGGGAGGAAAAAATTCATCTGGAACATAAATTGCAAATCCTCATTTTATTCAGTGGTCTCAAATGGTATCCGCGTAACATCAAAGAATTTCCCGCACAAATGAAAGAAAGCCCAACACTGAAAGGATTCTCCTCCTCCAATCACAAGAGGTCTCACTGAGGGGATTCTCTTCTCTCTTTTCTCCACTCACAGGTGAGCACATATACTCCCAGACCCAGAGAGAAGGAGAGAGGGGGAGGATAAAGGGAGGGGAAGAAGAGAGAGGGGGATAGAGGAAATAGGTAGGCGAGAGAGAGGAGTGAGAGGAGGGAAGAGAGATGGAGAAAGGATGGGAGAGGGGGATGGAGAGATAAGAAGTCAGATGGAGAAAGGATGGGGAGATAAGAAGTGAGATGGAGAAAGGTGTATATATATACTGTATATATATAATATGACATTTGTAATGTCTTTATTGTTTTGAAACTTCTGTATGTGTAATGTTTACTGTTAATTTGTATTGTTTCTCACTTTATATATCTACTTTATATATTATCTACCTCACTTGCTTTGCCAATGTTAACACATGTTTCCCATGCCAATAAAGCCCTTGAATTAAAATTGAATTGAATTGAATTGAAAGGATGGGAGAGGGGGATGGAGAGATAAGAAGTGAGATGGAGAGATAAGAAGTGAGATGGAGAGATAAGAAGTGAGATGAAGAAAGGAAGGGAGAGGGGGATGGAGAGATAAGAAGTGAGATGGAGAGATAAGAAGTGAGATGGAGAAAGGAAGGGAGAGGGGGATAGAGATAAGAAGTGAGATGGAGAAAGGAAGGGAGAGGGGGATGAGAGATAAGAAGTGAGATGGAGAGATAAGAAGTGAGATGGAGAAAGGAAGGGAGAGGGGGATAGAGATAAGAAGTGAGATGGAGAAAGGAAGGGAGAGGGGGATGGAGAGATAAGAAGTGAGATGGAGAAAGGATGGGAGAGGGGGATGGAGAGATAAGAAGTGAGATGGAGAAAGGATGGGAGAGGGGGATGGAGAGATAAGAAGTGAGATGGAGAAAGGGATGGAAAAAAGAGGGAGGAGGAAGGAGATGGAGAGAAAGAGGGAGGAAGAGAGAAGGTTAGCACCTCTAGGCTTGAGATGAGCATTTAACCTCCTTTAAAGGATGGATCAGCATTCCTAGCTAATGAGACCTGACATTGGCATTTAAAAAAACAACAGTAGCCAACACACACACACACATCCTCCCACACAGACAAAAAAATATTCCTGATATACAAATACAAAACCCAATAATTATTCAAGTGTTGGGACAATGCTGTTGCAAGCAGAAAACAGTCACGACAGACAAAACTAGCCACGGAATGTTTTTTAACAGGGAAGTTATTACAGTAAATTATCATGAAATACTGAGCGGACAGAGGAGAACCTCTGATGAAAACAGCCTTGGAGTCAAGAGGATTGTAGCTTTGTGGCAGTGCATTTGCAGATAATCTTTGGGACGAAAGTGAGCGAGATAGAAAGAGAGAAAGAGAACAAGAGAGAGAGAGGCAGAGAGAGAGGGGGGGGTGAAAGGGAGAGAGAGAGGCAGAGAGAGAGAGAGAGAAGGGGGGGGTGAAAGGGAGAGAGCAAGAGGCAGAGAGAAACTTAGGAATAATGTGCACCACAGAACAGAGTGAAGGAAAAAAGACCATCAGAGACGCTTATCTGTGAAAGGCTTCTGCTACCCCACCAGAGGAATAAAGAGGTTTTAACCTAATTTCTGACATCATCCACCACTCTCACTGGGCCCGTCCACAGAGGCAGAAAGAACAACAAAAAATAACGGGGGAGAAAATTAATCCCGTTTTAACATTTTAAAAAAACATCAGCAGCAGCTGTCTGTAATGAAGGCATGTTGGTCAAGCCTGCACATCAAAAGATATAGCCTTCACAAAGATAAAGTAGCGTCCCCACCATTACTCTTATTATTCACAACAGGTAGGCTATACACAGGATGGGTCTGGTGAGCCCTTTGAGCATTGTGGAAATGTATTTCAGTTGCATTTTGATCACATATACATGATAAGGGAACTGACAGGGTTGCCTCAACACTGATCTGTTAGAAGGTAGATGTCATACCACTAGATGGTTCAATTCCAACAGGGATCACATGGGCTACACATACAACAAATGTGTGTAGCCTACTCACTAAACTATACTTCGCTTTGGATGAAACTGCCTGCTAAGTTGCATATGTTTCTATATATAATGGTAAGAGAAAAGCTCAATGTAAAAATTGTATTCCCCTTAATGTCAATTTCAATCCATCTAACAAGGTCACTCACTGCAATGTCAAACATTCCAGTATCCCACTGAGTAGATGAGATGGAGGGTACATTTTGCCTTCTCCTCCATTTCCCTGGTAATATACCATAACATTTCTGCTTCCACTCTCCTCAGTAATAATTCTGGGGGGAAATGAGTGGTTGATATAACAAAGCAGTATCCTGATCCCATACTACAGTCCAGTACTTCCACGACTACAGTGCCCCCTGCTGGGTCCAAAATGCACCTCCACTCTCCTCAGTAATGATTCTGGGGGGAAATGAGTGGTTGATATAACAAAGCAGTATCCTGATCCCATACTACAGTCCAGTACTTCCACGGCTACAGTGCCCCCTGCTGGGTCCAAAATGCCATCTCCACTCTCCAGCACTGGATGATGATGATGATGATGTTTTGCAGGTTTGGGTTGGATGGTGCCTGTCTGCTTTTGCAGGGTATTTGACAACTGGGCTTTATAGAAACATTTTATTGATTAATAATGTGTTATTTTCAGGAGGGAGCAAAATTCTGACTGTTGCAGATAGTCGTGATATTATGAACAGACTAACCTTTACATGACAGAGAAGCAGGTATGTTCAACATTTTCCTACTATATTAGAAGCATCATTCCATTTTTTTAAAATCGCATTGGTGCTATTTTCGCAATGTGTGATGTGGTAAAAAAATGTATCCGCAAAACTCTAAACTGATAACACTTGTAATGCCCCCTATCTTATATTCAGAACCCTTTACTGTGCATTCATTTGGGTTTCACACATCTTCACACACCCCTGAGTCATTCATGCAAAATCAAAGTTTTATGTGAAATACCATGAGAACATTTTGTCCCCAATACATCAGATAATGATAGGCTCACAATTTAGTCATTTTAAATACAATTCAATCCAATAGCAAAGAATACAAAACACACATTTCAAAACTGTTCGTTAGAACTGAAAAATAGGTGGCTAATATAATTTCCCATGCATACATTTTTATAATTTGTATCCAATGGCAGGTTGTGTTGAGAATGTCAGTCTTACAGTTTCATCATCTTTATACAGTGAATACAGTACCAATCAGTTATGATGTGACAAGGTAGGGGTGGTATACAGAAGATGGCCCTATTTGGTAAAATACCAAGTCCGTATTATGGCAAGAACAGCTCAAATAAGCAAGGAGAAACAACAGTCCATCATGACTTTAAGACATGAAGGTCGGTCAATCTGGAAAATGTCAAGAACTTTGAAAGTTTCAAGTGCAGTTGCAAAAACCATCAAGCACTATGATGAAACTGGCTCTCATGAGGACCGCCACAGGAAAGGAAGACCAAGAGTTACCTCTGCTGCAGAGAATATATTTGCAGCCCAAATAAATGCTTCACAGAGATCAAGTAACAGACACATCTGTCACACCCTGACCATAGTTTGCTTTGTATGTTTCTATGTTTTGGTTGGTCAGGGTGTGATCTGAGTGGGCATTCTATGTTGGATGTCTTGTTTGTCTATTTCTATGTCTGGCCTGATATGGTTCTCAATCAGAGGCAGGTGTTAGTCATTGTCTCTGATTGGGAACCATATTTAGGTAGCCTGGGTTTCACTGTGTGTTTGTGGGTGATTGTTCCTGTCTCTGTGTTTTGCACCAGAGAGGGCTGTTTTTGGTTTTCCACGTTTATTGTTTTTGTTAGTTTATTCATGTCTAGTGTCTTTATTAAAAAACATGAATAACCACCACGCTGCGTTTTGGTCCGCCTCTACTTCACCTAAAGAAAGCCGTTACAACATCTCAACATCAACTGTTCAAAGGAGACTGCGTGAATCAGGCCTTCATTGTCAAATTGCTGAAACCTCTACTAAAGGACACCAATAAGAAGAAGAGACTTGCTTGGGCCAAGAATCATGAGCAATGGACATTAGACCGGTGGAAATCTGTCCTTTGGTCTGATGAGTCCAAATTTGAGATTTTTGGTGAGACACAGAGTAGGTGAATGGATGATCACTTCATGTGTGGTTCCCACCGTGAAGCATGGAAGAGGAGGTGTGATGGTGCTTTGTTGGTGACACTGTGCTTTATTTAGAATTCAAGGCACATTCATGGGTACCACAGCGATACGTCATCCCATCTGGTTTTGGCTTAGTGGGACTATCAGGTGTTTTTCAACAGGACAATGACCAAACACACCTCCAGGCTGTGTAAGGGCTATTTGACCAAGGAGAGTGATGGAGTGCTGCATCAGATAGCCTGGCCTCCACAATCACCTGACCTCAATCCAATCTTTTACCTTTATTTAACTAGGAAGGTCAGTTAAGAAGAAATTCTTATTTTCAATCACGGCCTACTGTAGACTTTAATAGAGGTGGTATTACATCATTCAACAGCAGCTCAAACATAGTTTAAAGTAGTAGAAGAAAATGTAAATATTTGGTGACTATAAATTGTATTATAAAATTTTTTTAACCCAGTAACAAACAATGTTTTTGTAAATATCAATAGTGTCATTTGATTTGAATCACTTCTATTAGTAACAATGAAGTAGACTTTACAGTAGTGTTTTCATACAACTGTATAGCAAAAACAACCATTTACCTCATAAATCTAAAAGACTCATTGACCCCATACCTCATGTTAGAGTTCATTCTGGGTCATGTTCAGAAAGCATGAAACATAGTGAAACGCTACAAAACAAAGTGAAACAGGAATGTTCTATCTGCACTTGTTAAATTAGAAAACTCTCATTTTTCATTCTAAAATGTTTTGTTATGATGTGCCCTAATGAACACGACACTGAGGTGATCAATCTAAATCTTCCACAGCTACATTCCTCTTCCCATTGGTACTCGGTCTCCCTCTTGGCCTACTCTTTCCTATTCCCCATCCTCTACTTGTGGTCCTCTCCTCTGCTGGGTTGAAGTCTGAGTCGCTGTTGATCTGCCTCACCCCCTCCTCCACTAACTCCTCAGTGTAACGGTTGTCTTGAGTGGAAAAAGGAGAGGACCAAAGTGCAGCGTGGTTAGTGTTCATCTTATTTAATAATAATCAAAACTGAACACTGAATAACAAAACAACAAAGAAACAACCGGAACAGTTCTGTCTGGTGCAGACACACAAAGACTGGAAACAACCGGAACAGTTCTGTCTGGTGTAGACACACAAAGACTGAAAACAACCGGAACAGTTCTGTCTGGTGTAGACAAACAAAGACTGGAAACAACCGGAACAGTTCTGTCTGGTGCAGACACACAAAGACTGAAAACAACCGGAACAGTTCTGTCTGGTGCAGACACACAAAGACTGAAAATAACCGGAACAGTTCTGTCTGGTGCAGACACACAAAGACTGAAAACAACTGGTGCAGACACACAAAGACTGAAAACAACACGAACAGTTCTGTCTGGTGCAGACACACAAAGACTGAAAACAACCGGAACAGTTCTAGACACACAAAGACTGAAAACAACCGGAACAGTTCTGTCTGGTGCAGACACACAAAGACTGAAAACAACCGGAACAGTTCTGTCTGGTGCAGACACACAAAGACTGAAAACAACAAAGACGAACAGTTCTGTCTGGTGCAGACACAAAGACTGAAAACAACCGGAACAGTTCTGTCTGGTGCAGACACACAAAGACTGAAAACAACCGGAACAGTTCTGTCTGGTGCAGACACACAAAGACTGAAAACAACCGGAACAGTTCTGTCTGGTGCAGACACACAAAGACTGAAAACAACCGGAACAGTTCTGTCTGGTGCAGACACACAAAGACTGAAAACAACCGGAACAGTTCTGTCTGGTGCAGACACACAAAGACTGAAAACAACCGGAACAGTTCTGTCTGGTGCAGACACACAAAGACTGAAAACAACCGGAACAGTTCTGTCTGGTGCAGACACACAAAGACTGAAAACAACCGGAACAGTTCTGTCTGGTGCAGACACACAAAGACTGAAAACAACCGGAACAGTTCTGTCTGGTGCAGACACACAAAGACTGAAAACAACCGGAACAGTTCTGTCTGGTGCAGACACACAAAGACTGAAAACAACCGGAACAGTTCTGTCTGGTGCAGACACACAAAGACTGAAAACAACCGGAACAGTTCTGTCTGGTGCAGACACACAAAGACTGAAAACAACCGGAACAGTTCTGTCTGGTGCAGACACACAAAGACTGAAAACAACCGGAACAGTTCTGTCTGGTGCAGACACACAAAGACTGAAAACAACCGAACAGTTCTGTCTGGTGCAGACACACAAAGACTGAAAACAACCGGAACAGTTCTGTCTGGTGCAGACACACAAAGACTGAAAACAACCGGAACAGTTCTGTCTGGTGCAGACACACAAAGACTGAAAACAACCGGAACAGTTCTGTCTGGTGCAGACACACAAAGACTGAAAACAACCGGAACAGAAAACAACCGGAACAGTTCTGTCTGGTGCAGACACACAAAGACTGAAAACAACCGGAACAGTTCTGTCTGGTGCAGACACACAAAGACTGAAAACAACCGGAACAGTTCTGTCTGGTGCAGACACACAAAGACTGAAAACAACCGGAACAGTTCTGTCTGGTGCAGACACACAAAGACTGAAAACAACCGGAACAGTTCTGTCTGGTGCAGACACACAAAGACTGAAAACAACCGGAACAGTTCTGTCTGGTGCAGACACACAAAGACTGAAAACAACCGGAACAGTTCTGTCTGGTGCAGACACACAAAGACTGAAAACAACCGGAACAGTTCTGTCTGGTGCAGACACACAAAGACTGAAAACAACCGGAACAGTTCTGTCTGGTGCAGACACACAAAGACTGAAAACAACCGGAACAGTTCTGTCTGGTGCAGACACACAAAGACTGAAAACAACCGGAACAGTTCTGTCTGGTGCAGACACACAAAGACTGAAAACAACCGGAACAGTTCTGTCTGGTGTAGACACACAAAGACTGAAAATAACCACCCACAAAGACAATAGAAAACAGGCTACCTAAATATGGTTCTCAATCAGGGACAACGATTGACAGCTGCCTCTGATTGAGAACCATATCAGGCCAAACACAGAAATAGAAAAACTAACATAGACATCCCACCCAACTCACGCCCTGACCAATTGTTGTGAAGAAGGCTTCAGGGCGCCCAAGAAAGTCCAGCAAGCACCAGGACCGTCTCCTAAAGTTGATTCCGCTGCGGGATCGGGGCACCACCAGTACAGAGCTTGCTCAGGAATGGCAGCAGGCAGGTGTGAGTGCATCTGCACGCACAATGAGGCGAAGACTTTTGGAGGATGACCTGGTTTCAAGAAGGGCAGCAAAGAAGCCACTTTTCTCCAGGAAAAACATCAAGGACAGACTGATATTCTGCAAAAGGTATAGGGATGGACTGCTGAGGACTGGGGTAAAGTCATTTTCTCTGATGAATCCCCTTTCCAATTGTTTGGGGCATCCGGAAAAAAGCTTGTCCGGAGAAGACAAGGTGAGCACTACCATCAGTCCTGTGTCATGCCAACAGTAAAGCATCCTGAGACCTTCATGTGTGGGGTAGCTTCTCAGCCAAGGGAGTGGGCTCACTCACAATTTTGCCTAAGAACGCAGCCATGAATAAAGAATGGTACCAACACATCCTCGGAGAGCAACTTCTCCCAACCATCCAGGAACAGTTTGGTGACGAACAATGCCTTTTCTAGAATGATGGAGCACCTTGCCATAAGGCAAAAATGATAACTAAGTGGCTCGGGGAACAAAACATCAATATTTTGGGTCCATGGCCAGGAACCTCCCCAGACCTTAATCACATTGAAAACTTGTGGTCAAACCTCAAGAGGCAGGTGGACAAACAAAACCCCACAAATTCTGACAAACTCCAAGCATTGATTATGCAAGAATGGGCTGCCATCAGTCAGAATGTGACCCAGAAGTTAATTGATAGCATGCCAGGGCAGGTTGCAGAGTTTTTGAAAAAGAAGGGTCAACACTGCAAATATTGACTCTTTGAATCAACTTCATGTTACTGTCAACAAAAGCCTTTGACCCTTATGAAATGCTTGTAATTATACTTCAGTATTCCATAGTAACATCTGACAAAAATATCTGAAGACACTGAAGCAGCAAACTTTGTGGAAATTAATATTTGTGTTATTCTCAAAACTTTTGGCCCGACTGTACATCATTCCTGGATGCTGAAAATGTCCCAGTTCTTCCATGGCCTGCATACTAAGACATGTTGTCACGTGTGCTCCCTCTCCGGCCTCTAGGTCACCAGGCTGCTCATTATGGCGCACACCTGTCACCAGCGTTACGCACATAATGAGACTCACCTGGACTCCCATCACCTCCTTGATTACCTGCCCTTTATATGTCACTCCCTTTGGTTTCTTCGTCAGTTGTCATTGTTTCGGTTGCTGTTTCATGTCGATGCGCTGTTCGTGTTTCTTGTTTTGCTAATTTATTAATTAAATGTATTCACTCCCTGAACTTGCTTCCCGACTCTCAGCGTGCATCGTTACACATGTCACCAATTGAGCATGTTTGGGATGCTCTGGATCGACGTGTACGACAGCATGTTCCAGTTCCCGCCAATATCGAGCAACTTCACACAGCCATTGAAGAGGAGTGGGACAACATTCCACAGGCCACAATCAACAGCCTGATCAACTCTATGTGAAGGAGTTGTGTCGTGCTGCATGAGGCAAATCGTGTTCACACCAGATACTGACTGGTTTTGTGATCCACGCCCCTACCTTTTTTTTAAGGTATCTGTGACCAACAGATGAATGTGTCTTCCCAGTCATGTGAAATCCATAGATTAGGGCCTAATGAATTTATTTAAATTGACTGATTTCTTTATAAGAATTATAACTGAGTAAAATCTTGGAACATGTTGCGTTTATATTTTTGTTCAGTGTATATCATTTTTTTTACTGTCTTGGAGTTTGAAATGTCCTAGCCAAAGCAGGCCATATGAAAGCTTGATTAACTGGCCCGGTGAGCAACGCAGATGTTGCCGGGCCAGCAGGCAGCCCTGTCTGTCGAGCCCTGCTAATCCACTCCCTATACTCAATGTCATGTGCCAAAGAAAAAACGCCACCTGCTGGAGAAGACAGATTTTGGGCCCAGTTTATCCCTCATGCTTCGCCTCTTCCTCTCTGGTGTGACTCACAAATTGCAGTTAATTACTATAGCTTCCAACTTGGATCAATCACAGTGGGCATACGACGTGATAAAGGAGTCTTTTATTGGAAATCTTGAAATCTTAAAACCAGATTAATTTGTATTTTTCATTCATCTCATTTTGGTTGACATCTGTTTTTTGGTTGAACTGATTACCACTTATCTAAATGCTACTAAATTAATAGACAATCTACATACAGTGCATTCGGAAAGTATTCAGACCCCTTCAATTTTTCCACATTTTGTTACTTTACAACCTTATTCTAAAATTGATTAAATTGTTTTCCCCCCCCATCAATCTACACACAATACCCCATAATGACAAAGCAAAAAATTAAAATGAAACTGAAATGTCACTTTTACATAACTATTCAGACCCTTTACTCAGCACTTTGCTGAAGCACATGTTGCAGCAGTTACAGCCTCAAGCCTTCTTGGGTATGACGCTACAAGCTTGCACACCTGTATTTGGGGAGTTTCTCCCATTCTTCTCTGCAGATCCTCTCAACCTCTGTCAAGTTGGATGGGGAACGTCGCTGCACAGCTATATTTAGGTCTCTCCAGAGATGTTTGATCGGGTTCAAGTCTGGGCTCTGGCTGGGCCTCTCATTGACATTCAGAGACTTGTTCCGAAGCCACTCCTGCATTGTCTTTGCTGTGTGCTTAGGGTCGTTATCCTGTTGGAAGGTGACCCTTCACCCCAGTCTGAGGTCCTGAGCGCTCTAGAGCAGGTTTTCATCAAGGATCTCTCTATACTTTGCTCCGTTCATCTTTCCTTCAATCCTGACTAGTCTCCCAGTCCCTGCCGCTGAAAAACATCCCCACAGCATGATGCTGCCACCACCATGCTTCACCGTAGGGATGGTGCCAGGTTTCCTCCAGACATGACTCTTGGCATTCAGGCCAAAGAGTTCAATCTTGGTTTCATCAGACCAGAAAACCTTGTTTTTAATGATCAGAGTTCTTTAGGTGTCTCACAGGCTGTTGTATGCCTTTTATTGAGGAGTGGCTTCCCGCTGGCCACTACCATAAAGCACTGATTGTTGGAGTGCTGCAGAGATGGTTGTCCTTCTGGAAGATTCTCCTATCTCCACAGAGGATCTCTGGAGCTCTGTCAATGACAATTGGGTTCTTGGTTACCTCCCTGACCAAGGACCTTCTCCCCCGATTGCTCAGCTTGGCTGTGCAGCCTGCTCTCGGAAGAGTCTTGGTGGATCCAAACTTCTTCCTTTTAAGAATGATGGAGGCCGCTGTGTTTTTGGGGACTTTCAATGCTGCAGATCTGTGCCTCGACAAAATCCTGTCTCTGAGCTACAGACATTGCTTCAACCTCATGGCTAGGTTTTTGCTCTGACATGCACTGTCAACTGTGGGACCATATATAGAGGTTTGAGCCTTTCCAAATCATGTCCAATCAATTCAATTTACAACAGGTGGACTCCAATCAAGTTGTAGAGACATCTCAAGGATGAACCATGGAAACAGGGTGCATCCCTGAGCTCAGTTTCGAGTCTCATATCAAAGGGTCTGAATACTTACATAAATAAGTTTAAAAATAAATAAAAAATTAGCAAATATTTCTAAAAACCTGTTTTGATTTGTCATTATGGGGTATTGTGTGTAGATTGATGAGTAAACATTTGTTTTATCCATTTTAGAGTAAGGCTGTAACGTAACAAAATGTGGAAAAAAAGAAGGGGTCTGAATACTTTCTGAATGCACTATAAACATGAGCATATTATTCGTGGGCCATGCACTCATTGCATATATGACACTACAAATCAAATTTTATTTGTCACATACACATGGTTAGCAGATGTTAATGCGAGTGTAGCGAAATGCTTGTGCTTCTAGTTCCGACAATGCAGTAATAACGAGCAAGTAATCTAACTAACAATTCCAAAAAAACTACTGTCTTATACACAGTGTAAGGGGATAAAGAATATGTACATAAGGATATATGAATGAGTGATGGTACAGAGCAGCATAGGCAAGATACAGTAGATGATATCGAGTACAGTATATACATATGAGATAAGTATGTAAACCAAGTGGCATAGTTAAAGTGGCTAGTGATACATGTATTACATAAGGATGCAGTCGATGATATAGAGTACAGTATCAACGTATGCATATGAGATGAATAATGTTACTTACCCTAACATTGTTCAAGGTAGCATTGTTTAAAGTGGCTAGTGATATATTTACATCATTTCCCATCAATTCCCATGATTAAAGTGGCTGGAGTAGAGTCAGTGTCATTGACAGTGTGTTGGCAGTAGCCACTCAATGTTAGTGGTGGCTGTTTAACAGTCTGATGGCCTTGAGATAGAAGCTGTTTTTCAGTCTCTCGGTCCCAGCTTTGATGCACCTGTACTGACCTCGCCTTCTGGATGGCAGTGGGGTGAACAGGCAGTGGCTCGGGTGGTTGATGTCCTTGATGATCTTTATGGCCTTCCTGTAGCATCGGGTGGTGTAGGTGTCCTGGAGGGCAGGTAGTTTGCCCCTGGTGATGCGTTGTGCAGACCTCACTACCCTCTGGAGAGCCTTACGGTTGAGGGCTGTGCAGTTGCCATACCAGGCGGTGATACAGCCCGCCAGGATGCTCTCGATTGTGCATCTGTAGAAGTTTGTGAGTGCTTTTGGTGACAAGCCGAATTTCTTCAGCCTCCTGAGGTTGAAGAGGCGCTGCTGCGCCTTCCTCACGATGCTGTCTGTGTGAGTGGACCAATTCAGTTTGTCTGTGATGTGTATGCCGAGGAACTTAAAACTTGCTACCCTCTCCACTACTGTTCCATCGATGTGGATGGGGGTGTTCCCTCTGCTGTTTCCTGAAGTCCACAATCATCTCCTTAGTTTTGTTGACGTTGAGTGTGAGGTTATTTTCCTGACACCACACTCCGAGGGCCCTCACCTCCTCCCTGTAGGCCGTCTCGTCGTTGTTGGTAATCAAGCCTACCACTGTTGTGTCGTCCGCAAACTTGATGATTGAACTTGCAGTCGTGGGTGAACAGGGATTGAGTTGGGGCCCCAGTGTTGAGGATCAGCAGGGAGGAGATGTTGTTGCCTACCCTCACCACCTGGGGGCGGCCCGTCAGGAAGTCCAGTACCCAGTTGCACAGGGCGGGGTCGAGACCCAGGGTCTCGAGCTTGATGACGAGCTTGGAGGGTACTATGGTGTTGAATGCCGAGCTGTAGTCGATGAACAGCATTCTCACATAGGTATTCCTCTTGTCCAGATGGGTTAGGGCAGTGTGCAGTGTGGTTGAGATTGCATCGTCTGTGGACCTATTTGGGCGGTAAGCAAATTGGAGTGGGTCAAGGGTGTCAGGTAGGGTGGAGGTGATATGGTCCTTGACTAGTCTCTCAAAGCACTTCATGATGACGGATGTGAGTGCTACGGGGCGGTAGTCGTTTAGCTCAGTTACCTTAGCTTTCTTGGGAACAGGAACAATGGTGGCCCTCTTGAAGCATGTGGGAACAGCAGACTGCTACAGGGATTGATTGAATATGTCCGTAAACACACCGGCCAGCTGGTCTGCGCATGCTCTGAGGGCGCGGCTGGGGATGCCGTCTGGGCCTGCAGCCTTGCGAGGGTTAACACGTTTAAATGTCTTACTCACTTCGGCTGCAGTGAAGGAGAGACCGCATGTTTCCGTTGCAGGCCGTGTCAGTGGCACTGTATTGTCCTCAAAGCGGGCAAAAAAGTTATTTAGTCTGCCTGGGAGCAAGACATCCTGGTCCGTGACTGGGCTGGGTTTCTTCCTGTAGTCCGTGATTGACTGTAGACCCTGCCACATGCCTCTTGTGTCTGAGCCGTTGAATTGAGATTCTACTTTGTCTCTGTACTGGCGCTTAGCTTGTTTGATAGCCTTGCGGAGGGAATAGCTGCACTGTTTGTATTCAGTCATGTTACCAGACACCTTGCCCTGATTAAAAGCAGTGGTTCGTGCCTTCAGTTTCACACGAATGCTGCCATCAATCCACGGTTTCTGGTTAGGGAATGTTTTAATCGTTGCTATGGGACCAACCATTAATGTTATTTTTCGGTAGGGTTTACATGACTCATCTTATCACACTTGGCAAAAAGCTGGCAGAGCGCACAAACGTGGGTTAAGGTCTCGTGGCATACTGTGGGCTCAGGCATAATCCGAGACTCGGGGGGCTCGGCCTGGACTCGGGAAGGGCTTCCTGCAGGACAAGCTATTTCCGAGTCTGTCAGAATCATATTACTCTGGACTCCGGCTAAAAGTACCCGGGCCGAGTCCACTTCCGCTTACCCGGCCCATTTTAACAATTTAGGAGTTGAGTTTGTTCATGAGTTGAGTTTGAGGTTTTTATTTGGCAGGTGTTGAAATACCAATTTTTTTTTAAGTCATGGAATTTGCAAGGTCATTCAAATCACACATTTGTGATAGCTATAGGACAGCAGAGACTATCAGAGATGATTCCTAATTTAAAGAATCTCAGATGCTATAAACGCTTTTGCTACAGACTACGGCAGTGTTTTTCATAGTTGCTTTTACCCAATTGAAAAGTGCACATTCACTTCCCTAACATTTGTTCTAGGCTAGCCGTATGTAAGATAAACATGCACATTAATACAGGATACACTTACAAAAATGCACTACATTTAAAATGCAGTAAAACTGCAGTACAATTAAATAATGGTTGTTCAATTAATACAACACTACATGACCAAAAGTATGTGGACACCTACTTGTCGAACATCTCATTCCAAAATCATGGGCATTAATATGGAGTTGGTCCCCCCTTTGCCGCTATAACAGCCTCCACTCTTCTGGGAAGGCTTTCCACTAGATGTTGGAACATTGCTGCGGGGACTTGCTTCCATTCAGCCACAAGAACATTAGTGAGGTCGGGCACTGATGTTGGGCGATTAGGCCTGGCTCGCAGTTGGCATTCCAGTTCATCCCAAAAGGTGTTAAATGGGGTTAAGGTGAGGGCTCAGTGCAGGCCAGTCAAGTTCTTCCATACTGATCTCGACAAATTATATGAACCTCCCTTTGTGCATGGGGGCATTGTCATGTTGAAACAGGAAAGGGCCTTCCCCAAACTGTTGCCACAAAGTTGGAAGCACAGAATCGTCTAGAATGTCATTGTTTGCTGTAGCGGTAATATTTCCCTTCACTAGAAGTAAGGGGCCTTGCCCGAACCATGAAAAACATAGACCATTATTCCTCCACCAAACTTTACAGTTAGCACGATGCATTCGGGCAGGTAACGTTCTCCTACCATCCGCCAAATCCAGATTTGTCCTTTGGACTGCCAGATGGTGAAGTGATTTATCCCTCCAGAAAATGTGTTTCCACAGCCCAAGAGTTGGTGAAATTGACACATATCCGCACATCCCCGTTCTTCTTTATGCCACTCCAGCCGATGCTTAGCATTGTGCATGGTGATCTTAGGTTTGTGTACAGCTGCCCGGCCATGGAAACCCATTTCATGAAGCTCCTGACGAACATTTCTTACATTAGCTAGCAGAGCAGCCACCAGTAGCAGTGGGAAAAGGCCAGTAGCCCATGCATGGTGAAGCGGGAGGGGCACAGATACTCGCTCATATAGGCCCAAGTGCTACATTTAGCATACAGCCGCTGGAGCAGTTCGATTTTTCTAAACCTCAACC
The DNA here is from genome assembly GCF_018296145.1 of Oncorhynchus tshawytscha. Lineage (NCBI taxonomy): Eukaryota > Metazoa > Chordata > Actinopteri > Salmoniformes > Salmonidae > Oncorhynchus > Oncorhynchus tshawytscha. The sequence goes on from NC_056438.1 coordinate 66,091,505, forward strand.
ATGGACCAAATGGATTAGGATGTTCGAGCGCTTTCGTCAGGCAAGTAAATCTTCCCACTTCTACCAAGGAGAACCAGGTAGACACTCATGTACCGTACGGGCGACGAAGCAGATTACGTTTTAAAGGGTCTAAACCTAAATGAACTCAAGCAAAAACCGTATGGACAAATAAGATACGGATTTCATGCATTCATTATTGTGAAAAATAATGTGATCTATCAGCTTTATCATGCGGAGACTGGGGGAAATTAAACAGTGGGTTGTTTTCTTACAGCCTTATATGCCCTAGTAGAGTATTGCAACTATGGACTTTTGCATGATGAACTAATTCAAGACAGGATTGTCGTTGGGTTAGCAGACATGCGTCTGTCAGAACCTATGTAGCTAGATAAAGATCTCACGCTAAAGAGAACTATTGAGATGGCAAAGCAAACTGAAGAAGTGAAAAGGCAGCAGAGTTGCCTGCGAGGTGACACAGTAAACAAAAAGGACATGCTCAGTGGATAGAGTTATGCAGAAAGGCAGCCAGTGGAAACAGAAAATCCAGCATGAGAAAGCTAGCCATGAGAATGCTAATGCTAATGAGAAAAAGCAGTCAGTGTCAAAACAGTGGCAAAATCCCTGCACATCCAAGAGCACAGTGTGCAGCTAATGAGGTAGTGTGTCTGTCCTGTGGGGAAAAGGGACATTGTCAATGTGTGTGTATGTCATCAAGAGCCGTAAATGAGGTTCAAGAAGAGGATGATAACATTTTCCTAGGAACAATAAAAGCAGGAGGTGACCCATGGATGATTGACATTCTTGTGATGGACAGAAATGTGAAATTCAAAATAGACAGTGGTTTTGATGTGAATGTTATCCCAGACAATGTGTTCAATCAACCAGCAACCCAGCTCTGCAAAAAAAACAATAAAAACTCTGCTAGGACCAGGAAGAGTGCCGCTGCACGGGATCAGAATCACAAGTGTGGTTCTATGAAAGGGAGAAAAGGAGACACTGGAGGATGTATATGATGTCATCAGAGATCTACACAAAGCTTTACTAGGTGGACCAGCTATCAGAAAGCTTGTGTTAGTTGCTCGACTCGGCAGCATTGGTTTACAGACACTGAAAGAAAGCTATCCAAACTGTGCAGCGGTCTTGGTTCAGTACAACAACCATATACCACCAAGTTGAAACCTGGCGCAGGGCGCTACTCACGACATGACAAATTCCTCTGTCATAATATAATAGAGACAGTGGATCTAGCTAGTCTGTCATAATATAGTAGAGACAGTAGATCTAGCTGGTCTGTCATAATATAGTAGAGACTGTAGATCTAGCTAGTCTGTCATAATATAATAGAGACAGTAGATATATCTGGTCTGTCATAATATAGTAGAGACGGTAGATCTAGCTGGTCTTTCATAATACAATAGAGACAGTAGATCTAGCTGGTCTGTCATAATATAATAGAGACGGTAGATTTAGCTGGTCTGTCATAATTTAATAGAGACAGTAGATCTAGCTGGTCTGTCATAATATAATAGAGTCAGTAGATTTAGTTGGTCTGTCATAATTTAATAGAGACAGTAGATCTAGCTGGTCTGTCATAACATAATAGAGACAGTGGATCGAGCTGGTCTGTCATAATATAATAGAGAAAGTAGATGTAGCTGGTCTGTCATAATATAATAGAGACAGTAGATCTAGCTGGTCTGTCATAATATAATAGAGACAGCAGCTATATCTGGTCTGTCATAATACAATAGAGACAGTAGATCTAGCTGGCCTGTCATAATATAATAAAGACAGTAGATCTAGCTGGTCTGTCATAATATAATGGAGACAGTAGATTTAAGCTGGTCTGTCATAATTTAATAGAGACAGAAGATCAAGCTAGTCTGTCATGATATAATAGAGACACTAGATATATCTGGTCTGTCATAATATAGTAGAGACAGTAGATCTAGCTGCTCTGTCATAATATAATAGAGACAGTAGATCTAGCTGGTCTGAAATAATTTAATAGAGGAAGTAGATCTAGCTGGTCTGAAATAATTTAATAGACAAAGTAGATCTAGCTGGTATGTCATAATATAATAGAGACGGTAGATATATCTGGTCTGTCATAATATAGTAGAGACAGTAGATCTAGCTGTTCTGTCATAATATAATAGAGACAGTAGATCTAGCTGGTCTGTCATAATACAATAGAGACAGTAGATCTAGCTGTTCTGTCATAATATAATAGAGACAGTAGATCTAGCTGTTCTGTCATAATATAATAGAGACAGTTGATCTAGCTGGTCTGTCATAATATAATTGAGACAGTACATATATCTGGTCTGTCATAATATAGTAGAGACAGTAGATCTAGCTGGTCTGTCATAATATAATAGAGACAGTAGATCTAGCTGGTCTGTCATAATACAATAGAGACAGTAGATCTAGCTGGTCTGTCATAATATAATAGAGACAGTAGATCTAGCTGGTCTGTCATAATATAATAGAGACAGTGGATCTAGCTGGTCTGTCATAATATAATAGAGACAGTAGATCTAGCTGGTCTGTCATAATATAATAGAGACAGTAGATATATCTGGTCTGTCATAATATAGTAGAGACAGTAGATCTAGCTGGTCTGTCATAATATAGTAGAGACAGTAGATCTAGCTGGTCTGTCATAATATAATAGAGACAGTAGATCTAGCTGGTCTGTCATAATATAATAGAGACAGTAGATCTAGCTGGTCTGTCATAATATAATAGAGACAGTGGATCTAGCTGGTCTGTCATAATATAATAGAGACAGTAGATCTAGCTGGTCTGTCATAATATAATAGAGACAGTAGATCTAGCTGGTCTGTCATAATATAATAGAGACAGCAGCTATATCTGGTCTGTCATAATACAATAGAGACAGTAGATCTAGCTGGTCTGTCATAATATAATAAAGACAGTAGATCTAGCTGGTCTGTCATAATATAGTAGAGACAGTAGATCTAGCTGGTCTGTCATAATATAGTAGAGACAGTAGATTTAGCTGGTCTGTCATAATATAATAGAGACAGTAGATATAGCTGGTCTGTCATAATATAGTAGAGACAGTAGATCTAGCTGTTCTGTCATAATATAATAGAGACAGTAGATCTAGCTGGTCTGTCATAATATAATAGAGACAGTAGATATATGTGGTTCTGTCATAATATAGTAGAGACAGTAGATCTAGCTGGTCTGTCATAATATAATAGAGACAGTAGATCTAGCTGGTCTGTCATAATATAATGGAGACAGTAGATTTAGCTGGTCTGTCATAATATAATAGAGACAGAAGATCTAGCTAGTCTGTCACAATATAATAGAGAAAGTAGATCTAGCTGGTCTGAAATAATATAATAGACACAGTAGATCTAGATGGTCTGAAATAATATAATAGAGACAGTAGATCTAGCTGGTCTGTCATAATATAATAGACACAGTAGATCTAGCTGGTCTGAAATAATATAATAGAGAAAGTAGATCTAGCTGGTCTGTCATAATATAATAGAGACAGTAGATATATCTGGTCTGTCATAATATAGTAGAGACAGTAGATCTAGCTGGTCTGTCATAATATAATAGAGACAGTAGATCTAGCTGGTCTGTCATAATACAATAGAGACAGTAGATCTAGCTGGTCTGTCATAATATAATAGAGACAGTAGATTTAGCTGGTCTGTCATAATTTAATAGAGACAGAAGATCTAGCTGGTCTGTCATAATATAATAGAGACAGTGGATCTAGCTGGTCTGTCATAATATAATAGAGACAGTAGATCTAGCTGGTCTGTCATAATATAATAGAGACAGTAGATCTAGCTGGTCTGTCATAATACAATAGAGACAGTAGATCTAGCTGGTCTGTCATAATATAATAGAGACAGTAGATCTATCTGGTCTGTCATAATATAGTAGAGACAGCAGATCTAGCTGTCTGTCATAATATAGTTGAGACAGTAGATCTAGCTGGTCTGTCATAATATAATAGAGACAGTAGATATATCTGGTCTGTCGTAATATAGTAGAGACAGTAGATCTAGCTGGTCTGTCATAATATAATAGAGACAGTAGCAGTAGCTGGTCTGTCATAATACAATAGAGACAGTAGATCTAGCTGGTCTGTCATAATATAATAGAGAGAGTAGATTTAGCTGGTCTGTCATAATATATAGAAGTAGATCAAGCTGGTCTGATAATAATATAATAGAGAATGTAGATATATCTGGTCTGTCATAATATAGTAGAGACAGTAGATCTAGCTGGTCTGTCATAATATAGTAGAGACAGTAGATCTAGCTGGTCTGTCATAATATAATAGAGACAGTAGATCTAGCTGGTCTGTCAAATACAATAGAGACAGTAGATCTAGCTGGTCTGTCATAATATAATAGAGACTAGATCTAGCTGGTCTGTCAAGATAAGAGACAGTAGATCTAGCTGGTCTGTCATAATAAAATAAAGACAGTAGATTTAGCACATTCTGTCATAATCAATAGAGACAGTAGATCTAGCTGGTCTGTCATTATATAATAAAAACAGTAGATCTGCAAAAGGTCATGAGGAAGTAGATCTAATAATTACAATTTTAGCAGATTAATCTACTGGTCTGTCATAATATAATAGAGATGGTCATGTACTGGTAGAGATATCTAGCTGGTCATACATAAAGAGACAGTAGATCTAAGTCTGTCATAAATAAAAAGACAGTATGGGGATCTAGCTGGTCTAAAAATGGGTGGGTCATGATATAATAGAGACAGTTCTAGCTGGTCTGTCATAACATAATAGACACAGAAGATCTAGCTGGTCTGTCATAATATAATCATTAGCTGGTCTGTCATAAGATAGAGACAGTAGATCTAGCTGGTCTGTCATAATAAATCCAAGACAGTATATCTAGCTGGTCTGTCATAATCAATAGCAGACAGTAGATCTAGCTGGTCTGTCATAATATAATAGAGACAGTAGATATATCTGGTCTGTCATAATATTAGGAGTAGATCTAGCTGGTCTGTCATAATATAATAGAGACAGTAGATCTAGCTGGTCTGTCATAATACAATAGAGACAGTGAAGCTGGTCTGTCATAATATAATAAGACAGTAGATCTAGCTGGTCTTTAACCTAATAGAGACATGGACTAGCTGTCTATAATATAATAGAGACAGTAGATCTAGCTGGTCTGTCATAATAATATGGATCTAGCTGGTCTGTCATAATACAATAGAGACAGTAGGTGGTCTGGTATAAAGAAGTAGATCTAGCTGGTCTGTCATAATAGTGACAAAATCTAGCTGGTCTGTCATAATACTAATCCAGTTTGCTAGATTTAGCTGGTCTGTCATAATATAATACAGACAGATCTAGATGGTCTGTCATTAATATAATAGAGATAGTAGATAGAGACAGTAGTTGGTCTGTCATAATATTGTAGAGACAGTAGATCTAGCTGGTCTGTCATAATATAATAAAGACAGTAGATCTAGCTGGTCTGAAATAATATATTCGAGAATGTAGATATATCTGGTCTGTCATAATATAGTAGAGACAGTAGATCTAGCTTGTCTGTCATAATATAATAGAGATAGTAGATCAGGCTGGTCTGTCATAATATAATAGAGACAGTAGATCTAGCTGGTCTGTCATAATACAATAGAGACAGTAGATCTAGTTGGTCTGTCATAATATAATAGAGACAGTGGATCTAGCTGGTCTGTCATAATATAATAGAGAAAGTAGATCTAGCTGGTCTGTCATAATATAATAGAGACAGTTGATCTAGATGGTCTGTCATAATATAATAGAGACAGTAGATTTAGCTGGTCTGTCATAATTTAATAAAGACAGTAGATCTAGCTGGTCTGAAATAATTTAATAGATGAAGTAGATCTAGCTGGTCTGTCTTAATATAATAGACAAAGTAAATCTAGCTGGTCTGCCATAATATAATAGAGACAGTAGATATATCTGGTCTGTCATAATATAGTAGAGACAGTAGATCTAGCTGGTCTGTCATAATATAATAAAGACAGTAGATCTAGCTGGTCTGAAATAATATAATAGAGAAAGTAGATCTAGCTGGTCTGTCATAATATAATAGAGAAAGTAGATCTAGCTGGTCTGTCATAATATAATAGAGACAGTAGATCTAGCTGGTCTGTCATAATATAATAGAGAGAGTAGATTTAGCTGGTCTGTCATAATTTAATAGAGACAGAAGATTTAGCTGGTCGGTCATAATATAATAGAGACAGTAGATATATCTGGTCTGTCGTAATATAGTAGAGACAGTAGATCTAGCTGGTCTGTCATAATACAATAGAGACAGTAGATCTAGCTGGTCTGTCATAATTGAATAGACACAGAACATCTAGCTGGTCTGTCATAATATAATAGAGACAGTAGATCTAGCTGGTCTGTCATAATATAATAGAGACAGTAGATCTAGCTGGTCTGTCATAATATAATAGAGACAGTAGATCTAGCTGGTCTGTCATAATATAATAGAGACAGTAGATATATCTGGTCTGTCATAATATATTAGAGACAGTAGATATATCTGGTCTGTCATAATATAGTAGAGACAGCAGATATATCTGGTCTGTCATAATATAGTAGAGACTGTAGATCTAGCTGGTCTGTCATAATACAATAGAGACAGTAGATCTAGCTGGTCTGTCATAATGTAATAGAGACAGTAGATTTAGCTGGTCTGTCATAATTTAATAGAGACAGAAGATCTAGCTGGTCTGTCATAATATAATAGAGACAGTAGATCTAGCTGGTCTGTCATAATATAGTAGAGACAGTAGATCTAGCTGGTCTGTCATAATATAATAGAGACAGTAGATCTAGCTGGTCTGTCATAATATAATAGAGACAGTAGATCTAGCTGGTCTGTCATAATATAATAGAGACAGAACATCTAGCTGGTCTGTCATAATTGAATAGACACAGAAGATCTAGCTGGTCTGTCATAATATAATAGAGACAGTAGATATATCTGGTCTGTCATAATATAATAGAGACAGTAGATCTAGCTGGTCTGTCATAATATAATAGAGACAGTAGATCTAGCTGGTCTGTCATAATACAATAGAGACAGTAGATCTAGCTGGTCTGTCATAATATAATAAAGACAGTAGATCTAGCTGGTCTGTCATAATATAGTAGAGACAGTAGATCTAGCTGGTCTGACATAATATAGTAGAGACAGTAGATCTAGCTGGTCTGTCATAATATAATAGAGACAGTAGATCTAGCTGGTCTGAAATAATTTAATAGAGACAGAAGATCAAGCTATTCTGTCATAATATAATAGAGACAGTAGATCTAGCTGGTCATTCATAATATAGTAGAGACAGTAGATCCAGCTAGTCTGTCATAATATAGTAAAGACAGTAGATCTAGCTGCTCTGTCATAATATAATAGAGACAGTAGATCTAGCTGGTCTGTCATAATACAATAGAGACAGTAGATCTAGCTGGTCTGTCATAATGTAATAGAGACAGTAGATTTAGCTGGTCTGTCATAATTTAATAGAGACAGAAGATCTAGCTGGTCTGTCATAATATAATAGAGACAGTAGATCTAGCTGGTCTGTCATAATATAATAGAGACAGTAGATCTAGCTGGTCTGTCATAATATAATAGAGACAGTAGATCTAGCTGGTCTGTCATAATATAGTAGAGACAGTAGATCTAGCTGGTCTGTCATAATATAATAGAGACAGTAGATCTAGCTGGTCTGTCATAATATAATAGAGACAGTAGATCTAGCTGGTCTGTAATAATATAATAGAGACAGGTAGATATAGCTGGTCTGTCATAATATAATGGAGAGAGTAGATTTAGCTGGTCTGTCATAATTTAATAGAGACAGAAGATAAAGCTAGTCTGTCATAATATAATAGAGACACTAGATATATCTGGTCTGACATAATATAGTAGAGACAGTAGATCTAGCTGGTCTGTCATAATACAATAGAGACAGTAGATCTAGCTGGTCTGTCATAATATAGTAGAGACAGTAGAATTAGCTGGTCTGTCATAATATAATAGAGACAGTAGATTTACTGGTCTGTCATAATATAATAGAGACACTAGATATAGCTGGTCTGAAATAATTTAATAGAGGAAGTAGATCTAGCTGGTCTGTCTTAATATAATAGACAAAGTAGATCTAGTTTTTCTGTCAAAATATAATAGAGACAGTAGATATATGTGGTTTGTCATAATATTGTAGAGATAGTAGATCTAGCTGGTCTGTCATAATTTAATAGAGACAGTATATCTAGCTGGTCTGTCATAATACAATAGAGACAGTTGATCTAGCTGGTCTGTCATAATATAATGGAGAGAGTAGATTTAAGCTGGTCTGTCATAATTTAATAGAGACAGAAGATCAAGCTAGTCTGTCATAGAGACAGTAGATCTAGCTGGTCTGTCATAATATAATAGAGACAGTAGATCTAGCTGGTCTGTCATAATATAATAGAGACAGTAGATCTAGCTGGTCTGTCATAATATAATAGAGACAGTAGATCTAGCTGGTCTGTCATAATATAATAGAGACAGTAGATCTAGCTGGTCTGTCATAATATAATAGAGACAGTAGATCTAGCTGGTCTGTCATAATATAATAGAGACAGTAGATCTAGCTGGTCTGTCATAATATAATAGAGACAGTAGATCTAGCTGGTCTGTCATAATATAATAGAGACAGTAGATCTAGCTGGTCTGTCATAATATAATAGAGACAGTAGATCTAGCTGGTCTGTCATAATATAATAGAGACAGTAGATCTAGCTGGTCTGTCATAATATAATAGAGACAGTAGATCTAGCTGGTCTGTCATAATATAATAGAGACAGTAGATCTAGCTGGTCTGTCATAATATAATAGAGACAGTAGATCTAGCTGGTCTGTCATAATATAATAGAGACAGTAGATCTAGCTGGTCTGTCATAATATAATAGAGACAGTAGATCTAGCTGGTCTGTCATAATATAATAGAGACAGTAGATCTAGCTGGTCTGTCATAATATAATAGAGACAGTAGATCTAGCTGGTCTGTCATAATATAATAGAGACAGTAGATCTAGCTGGTCTGTCATAATATAATAGAGACAGTAGATCTAGCTGGTCTGTCATAATATAATAGAGACAGTAGATCTAGCTGGTCTGTCATAATATAATAGAGACAGTAGATCTAGCTGGTCTGTCATAATATAATAGAGACAGTAGATCTAGCTGGTCTGTCATAATATAATAGAGACAGTAGATCTAGCTGGTCTGTCATAATATAATAGAGACAGTAGATCTAGCTGGTCTGTCATAATATAATAGAGACAGTAGATCTAGCTGGTCTGTCATAATATAATAGAGACAGTAGATCTAGCTGGTCTGTCATAATATAATAGAGACAGTAGATCTAGCTGGTCTGTCATAATATAATAGAGACAGTAGATCTAGCTGGTCTGTCATAATATAATAGAGACAGTAGATCTAGCTGGTCTGTCATAATATAATAGAGACAGTAGATCTAGCTGGTCTGTCATAATATAATAGAGACAGTAGATCTAGCTGGTCTGTCATAATATAATAGAGACAGTAGATCTAGCTGGTCTGTCATAATATAATAGAGACAGTAGATCTAGCTGGTCTGTCATAATATAATAGAGACAGTAGATCTAGCTGGTCTGTCATAATATAATAGAGACAGTAGATCTAGCTGGTCTGTCATAATATAATAGAGACAGTAGATCTAGCTGGTCTGTCATAATATAATAGAGACAGTAGATCTAGCTGGTCTGTCATAATATAATAGAGACAGTAGATCTAGCTGGTCTGTCATAATATAATAGAGACAGTAGATCTAGCTGGTCTGTCATAATATAATAGAGACAGTAGATCTAGCTGGTCTGTCATAATATAATAGAGACAGTAGATCTAGCTGGTCTGTCATAATATAATAGAGACAGTAGATCTAGCTGGTCTGTCATAATATAATAGAGACAGTAGATCTAGCTGGTCTGTCATAATATAATAGAGACAGTAGATCTAGCTGGTCTGTCATAATATAATAGAGACAGTAGATCTAGCTGGTCTGTCATAATATAATAGAGACAGTAGATCTAGCTGGTCTGTCATAATATAATAGAGACAGTAGATCTAGCTGGTCTGTCATAATATAATAGAGACAGTAGATCTAGCTGGTCTGTCATAATATAATAGAGACAGTAGATCTAGCTGGTCTGTCATAATATAATAGAGACAGTAGATCTAGCTGGTCTGTCATAATATAATAGAGACAGTAGATCTAGCTGGTCTGTCATAATATAATAGAGACAGTAGATCTAGCTGGTCTGTCATAATATAATAGAGACAGTAGATCTAGCTGGTCTGTCATAATATAATAGAGACAGTAGATCTAGCTGGTCTGTCATAATATAATAGAGACAGTAGATCTAGCTGGTCTGTCATAATATAATAGAGACAGTAGATCTAGCTGGTCTGTCATAATATAATAGAGACAGTAGATCTAGCTGGTCTGTCATAATATAATAGAGACAGTAGATCTAGCTGGTCTGTCATAATATAATAGAGACAGTAGATCTAGCTGGTCTGTCATAATATAATAGAGACAGTAGATCTAGCTGGTCTGTCATAATATAATAGAGACAGTAGATCTAGCTGGTCTGTCATAATATAATAGAGACAGTAGATCTAGCTGGTCTGTCATAATATAATAGAGACAGTAGATCTAGCTGGTCTGTCATAATATAATAGAGACAGTAGATCTAGCTGGTCTGTCATAATATAATAGAGACAGTAGATCTAGCTGGTCTGTCATAATATAATAGAGACAGTAGATCTAGCTGGTCTGTCATAATATAATAGAGACAGTAGATCTAGCTGGTCTGTCATAATATAATAGAGACAGTAGATCTAGCTGGTCTGTCATAATATAATAGAGACAGTAGATCTAGCTGGTCTGTCATAATATAATAGAGACAGTAGATCTAGCTGGTCTGTCATAATATAATAGAGACAGTAGATCTAGCTGGTCTGTCATAATATAATAGAGACAGTAGATCTAGCTGGTCTGTCATAATATAATAGAGACAGTAGATCTAGCTGGTCTGTCATAATATAATAGAGACAGTAGATCTAGCTGGTCTGTCATAATATAATAGAGACAGTAGATCTAGCTGGTCTGTCATAATATAATAGAGACAGTAGATCTAGCTGGTCTGTCATAATATAATAGAGACAGTAGATCTAGCTGGTCTGTCATAATATAATAGAGACAGTAGATCTAGCTGGTCTGTCATAATATAATAGAGACAGTAGATCTAGCTGGTCTGTCATAATATAATAGAGACAGTAGATCTAGCTGGTCTGTCATAATATAATAGAGACAGTAGATCTAGCTGGTCTGTCATAATATAATAGAGACAGTAGATCTAGCTGGTCTGTCATAATATAATAGAGACAGTAGATCTAGCTGGTCTGTCATAATATAATAGAGACAGTAGATCTAGCTGGTCTGTCATAATATAATAGAGACAGTAGATCTAGCTGGTCTGTCATAATATAAATAGAGACAGTAGATCTAGCTGGTCTGTCATAATATAATAGAGACAGTAGATCTAGCTGGTCTGTCATAATATAGTAGAGACAGTAGATCTAGCTGGTCTGTCATAATATAATAGAGACAGTAGATCTAGCTGGTCTGTCATAATATAATAGAGACAGTAGATCTAGCTGGTCTGTCATAATATAATAGAGACAGTAGATCTAGCTGGTCTGTCATAATATAATAGAGACAGTAGATCTAGCTGGTCTGTCATAATATAGTAGAGACAGTAGATCTAGCTGGTCTGTCATAATATAATAGAGACAGTAGATCTAGCTGGTCTGTCATAATATAATAGAGACAGTAGATCTAGCTGGTCTGTCATAATATAATAGAGACAGTAGATCTAGCTGGTCTGTCATAATATAATAGAGACAGTAGATCTAGCTGGTCTGTCATAATATAATAGAGACAGTAGATCTAGCTGGTCTGTCATAATATAATAGAGACAGTAGATCTAGCTGGTCTGTCATAATATAATAGAGACAGTAGATCTAGCTGGTCTGTCATAATATAATAGAGACAGTAGATCTAGCTGGTCTGTCATAATATAATAGAGACAGTAGATCTAGCTGGTCTGTCATAATATAATAGAGACAGTAGATCTAGCTGGTCTGTCATAATATAATAGAGACAGTAGATCTAGCTGGTCTGTCATAATATAATAGAGACAGTAGATCTAGCTGGTCTGTCATAATATAATAGAGACAGTAGATCTAGCTGGTCTGTCATAATATAATAGAGACAGTAGATCTAGCTGGTCTGTCATAATATAATAGAGACAGTAGATCTAGCTGGTCTGTCATAATATAATAGAGACAGTAGATCTAGCTGGTCTGTCATAATATAATAGAGACAGTAGATCTAGCTGGTCTGTCATAATATAATAGAGACAGTAGATCTAGCTGGTCTGTCATAATATAATAGAGACAGTAGATCTAGCTGGTCTGTCATAATATAATAGAGACAGTAGATCTAGCTGGTCTGTCATAATATAATAGAGACAGTAGATCTAGCTGGTCTGTCATAATATAATAGAGACAGTAGATCTAGCTGGTCTGTCATAATATAATAGAGACAGTAGATCTAGCTGGTCTGTCATAATATAATAGAGACAGTAGATCTAGCTGGTCTGTCATAATATAATAGAGACAGTAGATCTAGCTGGTCTGTCATAATATAATAGAGACAGTAGATCTAGCTGGTCTGTCATAATATAATAGAGACAGTAGATCTAGCTGGTCTGTCATAATATAATAGAGACAGTAGATCTAGCTGGTCTGTCATAATATAATAGAGACAGTAGATCTAGCTGGTCTGTCATAATATAATAGAGACAGTAGATCTAGCTGGTCTGTCATAATATAATAGAGACAGTAGATCTAGCTGGTCTGTCATAATATAATAGAGACAGTAGATCTAGCTGGTCTGTCATAATATAATAGAGACAGTAGATCTAGCTGGTCTGTCATAATATAATAGAGACAGTAGATCTAGCTGGTCTGTCATAATATAATAGAGACAGTAGATCTAGCTGGTCTGTCATAATATAATAGAGACAGTAGATCTAGCTGGTCTGTCATAATATAATAGAGACAGTAGATCTAGCTGGTCTGTCATAATATAATAGAGACAGTAGATCTAGCTGGTCTGTCATAATATAATAGAGACAGTAGATCTAGCTGGTCTGTCATAATATAATAGAGACAGTAGATCTAGCTGGTCTGTCATAATATAATAGAGACAGTAGATCTAGCTGGTCTGTCATAATATAATAGAGACAGTAGATCTAGCTGGTCTGTCATAATATAATAGAGACAGTAGATCTAGCTGGTCTGTCATAATATAATAGAGACAGTAGATCTAGCTGGTCTGTCATAATATAATAGAGACAGTAGATCTAGCTGGTCTGTCATAATATAATAGAGACAGTAGATCTAGCTGGTCTGTCATAATATAATAGAGACAGTAGATCTAGCTGGTCTGTCATAATATAATAGAGACAGTAGATCTAGCTGGTCTGTCATAATATAATAGAGACAGTAGATCTAGCTGGTCTGTCATAATATAATAGAGACAGTAGATCTAGCTGGTCTGTCATAATATAATAGAGACAGTAGATCTAGCTGGTCTGTCATAATATAATAGAGACAGTAGATCTAGCTGGTCTGTCATAATATAATAGAGACAGTAGATCTAGCTGGTCTGTCATAATATAATAGAGACAGTAGATCTAGCTGGTCTGTCATAATATAATAGAGACAGTAGATCTAGCTGGTCTGTCATAATATAATAGAGACAGTAGATCTAGCTGGTCTGTCATAATATAATAGAGACAGTAGATCTAGCTGGTCTGTCATAATATAATAGAGACAGTAGATCTAGCTGGTCTGTCATAATATAATAGAGACAGTAGATCTAGCTGGTCTGTCATAATATAATAGAGACAGTAGATCTAGCTGGTCTGTCATAATATAATAGAGACAGTAGATCTAGCTGGTCTGTCATAATATAATAGAGACAGTAGATCTAGCTGGTCTGTCATAATATAATAGAGACAGTAGATCTAGCTGGTCTGTCATAATATAATAGAGACAGTAGATCTAGCTGGTCTGTCATAATATAATAGAGACAGTAGATCTAGCTGGTCTGTCATAATATAATAGAGACAGTAGATCTAGCTGGTCTGTCATAATATAATAGAGACAGTAGATCTAGCTGGTCTGTCATAATATAATAGAGACAGTAGATCTAGCTGGTCTGTCATAATATAATAGAGACAGTAGATCTAGCTGGTCTGTCATAATATAATAGAGACAGTAGATCTAGCTGGTCTGTCATAATATAATAGAGACAGTAGATCTAGCTGGTCTGTCATAATATAATAGAGACAGTAGATCTAGCTGGTCTGTCATAATATAATAGAGACAGTAGATCTAGCTGGTCTGTCATAATATAATAGAGACAGTAGATCTAGCTGGTCTGTCATAATATAATAGAGACAGTAGATCTAGCTGGTCTGTCATAATATAATAGAGACAGTAGATCTAGCTGGTCTGTCATAATATAATAGAGACAGTAGATCTAGCTGGTCTGTCATAATATAATAGAGACAGTAGATCTAGCTGGTCTGTCATAATATAATAGAGACAGTAGATCTAGCTGGTCTGTCATAATATAATAGAGACAGTAGATCTAGCTGGTCTGTCATAATATAATAGAGACAGTAGATCTAGCTGGTCTGTCATAATATAATAGAGACAGTAGATCTAGCTGGTCTGTCATAATATAATAGAGACAGTAGATCTAGCTGGTCTGTCATAATATAATAGAGACAGTAGATCTAGCTGGTCTGTCATAATATAATAGAGACAGTAGATCTAGCTGGTCTGTCATAATATAATAGAGACAGTAGATCTAGCTGGTCTGTCATAATATAATAGAGACAGTAGATCTAGCTGGTCTGTCATAATATAATAGAGACAGTAGATCTAGCTGGTCTGTCATAATATAATAGAGACAGTAGATCTAGCTGGTCTGTCATAATATAATAGAGACAGTAGATCTAGCTGGTCTGTCATAATATAATAGAGACAGTAGATCTAGCTGGTCTGTCATAATATAATAGAGACAGTAGATCTAGCTGGTCTGTCATAATATAATAGAGACAGTAGATCTAGCTGGTCTGTCATAATATAATAGAGACAGTAGATCTAGCTGGTCTGTCATAATATAATAGAGACAGTAGATCTAGCTGGTCTGTCATAATATAATAGAGACAGTAGATCTAGCTGGTCTGTCATAATATAATAGAGACAGTAGATCTAGCTGGTCTGTCATAATATAATAGAGACAGTAGATCTAGCTGGTCTGTCATAATATAATAGAGACAGTAGATCTAGCTGGTCTGTCATAATATAATAGAGACAGTAGATCTAGCTGGTCTGTCATAATATAATAGAGACAGTAGATCTAGCTGGTCTGTCATAATATAATAGAGACAGTAGATCTAGCTGGTCTGTCATAATATAATAGAGACAGTAGATCTAGCTGGTCTGTCATAATATAATAGAGACAGTAGATCTAGCTGGTCTGTCATAATATAATAGAGACAGTAGATCTAGCTGGTCTGTCATAATATAATAGAGACAGTAGATCTAGCTGGTCTGTCATAATATAATAGAGACAGTAGATCTAGCTGGTCTGTCATAATATAATAGAGACAGTAGATCTAGCTGGTCTGTCATAATATAATAGAGACAGTAGATCTAGCTGGTCTGTCATAATATAATAGAGACAGTAGATCTAGCTGGTCTGTCATAATATAATAGAGACAGTAGATCTAGCTGGTCTGTCATAATATAATAGAGACAGTAGATCTAGCTGGTCTGTCATAATATAATAGAGACAGTAGATCTAGCTGGTCTGTCATAATATAATAGAGACAGTAGATCTAGCTGGTCTGTCATAATATAATAGAGACAGTAGATCTAGCTGGTCTGTCATAATATAATAGAGACAGTAGATCTAGCTGGTCTGTCATAATATAATAGAGACAGTAGATCTAGCTGGTCTGTCATAATATAATAGAGACAGTAGATCTAGCTGGTCTGTCATAATATAATAGAGACAGTAGATCTAGCTGGTCTGTCATAATATAATAGAGACAGTAGATCTAGCTGGTCTGTCATAATATAATAGAGACAGTAGATCTAGCTGGTCTGTCATAATATAATAGAGACAGTAGATCTAGCTGGTCTGTCATAATATAATAGAGACAGTAGATCTAGCTGGTCTGTCATAATATAATAGAGACAGTAGATCTAGCTGGTCTGTCATAATATAATAGAGACAGTAGATCTAGCTGGTCTGTCATAATATAATAGAGACAGTAGATCTAGCTGGTCTGTCATAATATAATAGAGACAGTAGATCTAGCTGGTCTGTCATAATATAATAGAGACAGTAGATCTAGCTGGTCTGTCATAATATAATAGAGACAGTAGATCTAGCTGGTCTGTCATAATATAATAGAGACAGTAGATCTAGCTGGTCTGTCATAATATAATAGAGACAGTAGATCTAGCTGGTCTGTCATAATATAATAGAGACAGTAGATCTAGCTGGTCTGTCATAATATAATAGAGACAGTAGATCTAGCTGGTCTGTCATAATATAATAGAGACAGTAGATCTAGCTGGTCTGTCATAATATAATAGAGACAGTAGATCTAGCTGGTCTGTCATAATATAATAGAGACAGTAGATCTAGCTGGTCTGTCATAATATAATAGAGACAGTAGATCTAGCTGGTCTGTCATAATATAATAGAGACAGTAGATCTAGCTGGTCTGTCATAATATAATAGAGACAGTAGATCTAGCTGGTCTGTCATAATATAATAGAGACAGTAGATCTAGCTGGTCTGTCATAATATAATAGAGACAGTAGATCTAGCTGGTCTGTCATAATATAATAGAGACAGTAGATCTAGCTGGTCTGTCATAATATAATAGAGACAGTAGATCTAGCTGGTCTGTCATAATATAGTAGAGACAGTAGATCTAGCTGGTCTGTCATAATATAATAGAGACAGTAGATCTAGCTGGTCTGTCATAATATAATAGAGACAGTAGATCTAGCTGGTCTGTCATAATATAATAGAGACAGTAGAT